>NC_036651.1:2680456-2771921 GCF_002806865.2 Cucurbita pepo subsp. pepo | reverse complement strand
TTTTTTTTTTTTTTCATTTAGTCCTCGAACTTTAGATATTTACTGTGTTTCTATCCCTACCATCCTAGGTGTAATAGCTCAAGCCTACTGACGTCTTGATATGAACCAAGAGACATCAATCATACAATATGCTTCAACGAAGATGTGAAGAAAATATTGTTGAAATTATCGAAAGATGTTTCAATTCAGGCCATATGGAAGAAGAATGAAGTTTCATGCTTTGAATATTGGGTGGATTACAATTTCAACAATATTTTCTTCACATCTTCATTGAAGCATATTGTATGATTGATGTCTCTTGGTTCATATCACGTTTACTCTAGAGAGGTTTTCACCTCCTCATCAGGAATGTTCATTCCCCCTCTCTAATTGACGTGGGATCTCACAATTCACCCCTTGTAAGGAATGCTTCGTTTCCCTCTCCAATGTAAGTGGGATCCCATACTTCCCCGTCATAAAGAAAATATTGTAAATCAATTGGTCTTATTAATTTTAATGATCAATAATTGAAAACTTAATAATCCATTTCAAATAAACATAGGGTTAAAGAAAACATTAAGAAATAAAAATGTGATCAACTTTTTTTTAATAATTTAAAATGACCAATAATTTAGTGAGATTAAATTATAAAGATTTGATGAACATTAAATTAAATTAAATATGGAAGCAAGTTTAATATTTAATTTTGTCAATAATCTGTATTAATCATTCATGTTTAGCATTTTCACAGGGTTGTTGGGGTCCCTCACACGTGTGCTACGCATTATTCTATTAAAAGATACAGTCTCACTTTACAAATCCCATATTAACTTTCCATTTATATAACAAATAATTAAATACCCATAATAAATGGTCATAATTCTAACAAATATGAGTCATAAATATTGAATATTTTTAATTTTTATAATAATTTTAAAAATATAATAAAATTAGATTAGTTTGTAACCCTATTTTCAGATGGGTCGAATTGACCCAACAAAAAAAAATGTCAATCATAGGTGAAATAGTGGAATAATTCAAGTTGATCTGATTATTTGGTTACATGAACATCCTTATCCGTACTTAATATTAATTTATATCATTTAACATTGCTTTATTCAAATATAACATATAAAAAGAAAAAAATAAAAGCATAATTAATAATTTAAATGGGATTTTGAAGTGGATGATTATAAATTATTGGTTAAGGAGAAAAATGATTAAGATTCCAAATGTCTAAGTTTGCTTGAATAAATGAAGCTTGTCTCCAAACATACAAACAAATGGCCCTATTTCATTCCATTTTGGACAATAATCTATGCTCTTTCTTCTTTTCTATGCTGCCATTCATAATTGGAATTCAAAACATTTAATTAGTTTGTGCGTCAATAGTTTGAATAAAGAAGGAATTGTCCACCACTAGTAGATATTGTCCGTTTTTGCTCATTATATATCGTTGTCAGTCTCACGGTTTTAAAATGCGTCTACTAGGGAGAGGTTTCTACACCCTTATAAGAAATGTTTCGTTTCTCTTCTCAACGAGCGTGGTGTCTCACATGAACCGAGACAAATAAGTAACGTGATCATGTCGTATGAACCTACTAATGCATTACATTTTATTTTAATTATATAGGTAGACCATATCTATACTTTGAATTTTTTTCAAAGTGCTAATTGATAATATCTATTAGAGGACGACTCCACTTATAAGTCATATTAAATTTATATTATTCCATGCTAATGTGTGATACGGGCATCTAAAAACGCTTAAATATATACAAAAGAGACATTAATTTAAGCTAAAAATAATGTTTCACCTAACGAAACATCATGGTTCCAGCACCCTTTTAATTTAATTATAAGATAGTACTAAAAATGATGAACACTAAGTGTTTGTGTTTAATAAGAATTTGATTAGTTTAAAACAAAATTAGAAAAGCAATTAACAATAGTGTCTCCCCTCCATAATGCAATAACCTTTATCCCTACAAATACCCATTGTGTTCCTCTTTTTCCCATTATTCTACCATATCAGCAAGCTTTTATTTATATCTATATATATATATATATACATACATCTCGAGAATAGCTTACCAATACAATAATAAGTAATTGGTCACGAGGAGAATAGCTTACCAATACAATAATAAGTAATTGGTCACGAGGATGATTAACCAAACATAATAATTAAAGGTATTACATCAAGGACGTCCTTACATGAGATGTATGTACTTATTTCATTCAATATTTGACACATTATTAAATAATATATTTCTTGTGACATCCGAGTAAATAATAAATATATGAATAAACTCATACCACATTCAAACGAGAGAAATCTCAATGATAGGATGATTAAAAAAGTCCGGAAGAAAATAAAAATTACTATTTATATCAACAAGATGTACCTCTTTTTTCGGCAATTGAATCATAGAAATTTCATAATTAAGCATGTTTTGCTTGAAACAATGCTCGAGAATCTTTCTAATTCAAATCTTAGACATGGGTCGTTACATTTATAGTCCCAGTCCCAAGTGGCATAAATTCGGACCAAAAACGAGTAGGTCCATCGAACAAAGGCTGTCAAAGGAATGCAAACACATAACACACAGCAAGATTAAGATGGATAGATGCCTTGATAAGAGCAGAATCAAACTCAACAGCACCACCATCAGGGGTGTGGGGGGGAGGGGTTTTTTTCAGCTCTCAGAGCTGCAAGATGTCTCACTAGACGAACCATTATAATGTTGAAGACGCTTGACCTCCTCGTACGCCCACTCGAGGCCGGGACAGTAGTGCAGTGGAGGGTTAAATCTGCAGTCATTTATGTCATCAGGCAAGAAAGCTCCATTCTCCACGAGGAACTTCACAGCTTCCTTCCTTCTCTCTTTGGCTGCACTGTGCAGAGGTGTCCCTGGGGTTCATTGTCAACATAATCAATGTTTAGGATCTTTATTACACAACAAGGCTTCAACGTTTTATCTATATTCTTACCCATCCTAATGCCAATATCTTTAACTACTTTCAGAACAAGAAAATTTGGTTGTTTATCCACATTTGTTTAAGGAAATATAAGAGCTTTACAAGCCGAGCACCACCGCGTGCCTACAGTCTATGCCTAACCCAGCAGCATGGCATCAACACAATATTTACCGGACATAACATGTGAGATCTCACATCGGTTGGGGAGGAGTACGAACCATTCTTTATAAGGATGTGGAAACCTCATATGCGTTTTAAAAACCTTGAGAGAAAACCCATAGATAATAATATATGGTAGCGGTGGGCTTGGCTGTTACAAATTGTATCAAAGCCAGACATCAAGCAATATGCCAGCAATGAGGTTGAGCCCCAAAGGGGGGTGGATACGAGGCGGTGTGCCAACAAGGATGCTAGGCCCTGAAAGGGGTGGATAGGGGGGTCCCACATCGATTGGAGAAGAGAACAAGTGCCAACGAGGACGCTGAGCCCCGAAGGGGGGTGGATTGTGAAATCCCACGTTGGTTGGAGAGGAGAACGAAGTTTTCTTTATAAGGGTGTTGAAACCAACCTTTGACTGTAAGTCCAAAAGCCCAAAAAAGGACAATATCTACTGGTGGTGGACTAGGGAATTCATTTCCCTTCCCACTATCCTGTTCAGAGCATGTCCCATGGAGAAAAAGAAAATCTCTATCACGAATCAGCCATACTCTTAAATCTAGTTTTTCTTTCCTTCTCCCTTCTTTAGTTAGTTTTGTCAATGAATTTTAGCAAATGTTAATTCTTCGTTCTTCAGATTCTATTCTATTGGGCATAGCTTATTCATATCATATTTAACAGGACAAGTTAGCAAAACTGTTCATGATTGAATTGAATGAGATGACTTCCCAAGAGCTTTTCTAAAACTCCAAATACTTGATTCAATAAAATACCAGATAAATTCAGCTAATCAATTCAAGCTTTATATTGAATGAATCCGTAAGAGATAAGGATACTTACAGCCACAAGCACCCTTGGTTCTAGTATCAATGTTGGCACCACGTTCAAGCAATTCATCCATTAAATCAAGATGCCCACCCTCCGCAGCAAGGTGAAGGGCTGTCAACCCCTTCGATTTGGGGCCCCATGCTTCTGCATTCACATCCATTCCTTCATTCAGCAGACGCTTCACCTGATCAAGATTTGCAAAACAAAATTCAAGAATCAATCAACAAAAACAACACCCATCACTTCAACTAAGAAAATAGCAGAGGAGAAAACGAAACCCACCTCTTTAAGGTCACCCTTTCGCGCACCAATGTGGAGTGAAGTCCACCCCCTATCATCCCTATTCAATACTTCATTTCGGAAGGAACGCCTTCTCGAAAGGCTTCGACTCATCGAGCCTCTCTGTTCTTGAGGCATGATCTTAAATCCCCCCTTCAATCAACTCACTCACAGTAGTTCGTAAATCACAAACTAGAAACAGAGCTCCATTCAACAACAACTCTTATCGAAATATGATCAATAACAAGAAAACCCAGAACCCAAAAAAACAAGAACTACATGATCCTTAGGAAGAACAAGGTAAAATCAAAATGCTTAATGAGTATTAGGGGTAAAGCTAAAATCAAAGAGAATGATGAGCAACGCAGTAGGGTGCAAAGGGATTCAACCCAGTACCAAAAACACGAAGATTATGAACGATTACGATGAGGGTCATAAAGGGTTTTAAGATTATAATCATAACTGATGCGAAATCCTTATCTCTTGAATGAAGAACCAAGCGATGGGGATGGTTGGAGGCAAGATTTGGCGCGGATTAAAGAAACCCTGCTTTGAATCGGATAGAACTCAAAGGCATATAAGAGAAGAGAGATTGAAGCGAGGGAGAGAAGGTCCAGTAGATTTCGGTTGGACTGCTTGTAATTCTACGCAGAAGGAGCTAATTTTGAAAAGGCCAACTCAATTACGCTCACGGACTAAAACAACGGAGGATCTTTTTTTAAAATAAAATTGGTAATACTTGGCTTTCTATTTATCTTAATTTTAAAATATATTTAATACGTCTTTAAATTTTTAATTTACGGTTAATATATTTTTTATTAATTAGTCATTAAAAACTTACTAAAATACAAAGCCTACTAAATACAAAATTCAAATCAGTTTAGAAGATTTTTAAAATCCCTAAATTTACCTAAAATGCATTCAACCTAAAATTAATATTTTGGGAATTTATTAACGTATATTTAAAGTTTAGTAACCTATTTAAAGAAAATCAATTTGTATTTGACATTTTGAATTATTTATAAACTAAACTTGAAATCTAATGAAAGAAAATAACATATTGTTTTAATATTATATTATATAATATAGAAGAAAAAAATATCAATTTATACACTTGTACCGATTTAAATCTTAACTTTCAATATTTGAATCGATATATGTATATATATATTAATTACTAACGAATAGAACACTTCCTCAATTGCATTATTAACATAATATTATAAATAAAAAATTCAAGATCAAATGGGTAAATGGTGATTCTTCGATAGTATAATTTTTTTTTTCTAACTTATTTAGAAAGAATTATGTCATAATTGGTCTCGTCATTAATAGAATTTTGGAAGAATAATAATTTATTAAAGTGTTTTTTAATTGAATTCAAATAGAATTAAGGGAAATTAATTATATATTACTAATAAATTGTCTAAATTGATTCCCCTAAAAAAAAACATGATTTTTTTAAGTAGAATGATGAAGGTTATGGTATTAACCTAAAAATTGATTTAACTTTCTTAAAATTTCTTAAGTACATGAAGTTTTCTCTTTTAAATCTGGGAAATCTCATATCGATTGAAGTCTTGAGGAGAGAATTCTTGAAAAGAGAAATGAAGTATTTATTATTAGGGTATGGAAACATCTCCCTAGCAAATGCGTTTTAAAACAGTGAAGTTGACGACGATACACAACGGACCGCGACAAACAATATCTAGTAGCAGTGGACTTTAACTCTTACAAAATCTCTTTTTCATAATCTCTTAGTTACCAATGAACGATTCTCAATTCTAACAAACAGATGTAATACAGAAGCTTCTTATGCATTTGCAAGATTGTATCCTTTTATAAAGAAAAGGTCATTTCTTAGGATTCCATAGTTCATAGGCACAGAGTAAACTAGACTGGGACGACTCTGGAACAAGCGTATTAGAGTCTTGTTTATTTTACAAGTGCCACAATGACTCGTCACTTTATACCCTTACAAGGAGGAGTACAATTTTAAGAACAAGAAAGATGAAGACAATCAATCAGAGCAACTTTCATTGATCTGCACAGAAGGGAACTTTGAAATGCCTTCAATAAAGCTACTCACATACTTCAACTTGCAAGGGGCGATTCAGCCAGATTCTGACGGTGGCTTTTCCTTTGGATGTTTGGAGGCATAGTGATCACCCAATTGGTTATGATTTGCTAGTTGTACCTATGGTAAGAAACAGATGATTAGATACATAGTTGAAAAAACCTTCTGAGCATCATAATGGGAAACTTCAAAATAGAGGAATTTATAACTCTCTTCTATGTCTAATTCAATATTTAGAGTCTCTATGACTTCGTCCCACATGCCAAGAGAAAGTATTCACAAAATCCCACGAGAAAAGTTTGATAGACATGGATTCTAGTAGTAATGTGAGATCCCACATCAGTTGGAGAGGAGAACGATACATTTCTTATAAGGGTGTGGAAACCTTTTCCTAACAGACGCGTTTTAAAATCTTGAGTGAAATATCCAAAATGGAAAGCTCAAAGATGATAATATCTGCTAGCGGTGGGCTTGGGCTGTTACAAGTATGTGTATGAAGAGAATGGTGTACGCAAATTAGACAACACATGGGGAGGAATGAAAAACTAGGCATTCCATTTCTTCAAAGGCAAAACATCAATCCACAGCCTAAACATAAGATGAAGGTAAGTTTGGCACGGCAAGTACCTGAAGAAACGAAAGTCTTAATATCCAAGACAGGTTGCTAACTATATATATGCAAATCGAGTCTTATCCCGCATGGCTTGCTTTTTATGTCTTAGAGATGGTGAATATGTGAATCATTTGTTTCCCCTATTGCCACTTTGCTATTGAGGTTGGATGTACATCTTAAATGAGTTATCCCTTTGTGTGCCTAAAAATGGTGATAATTGGCAGATAGAAGCTCCAAGGGGCTGGTGTTTTAAAGGCAATGATCTTTGAAGATAAGATAAAACTTTGTTAGTCTTCTAATGATTATTAACAATTGGAAGGCTCTCCTTTTTTAGGCTCTTAGGTTGTTATCATCTATCCCAAAAGAAAGAAAAAACTCAACATACAAATTAGGAATCCAAAGGAGTAAACAAAAAGAGAATTATCCTCAGAAGTTCTACAAATAGAGCTGTGAATTTGGATATGGAGTATCAAATTCTTGTTTTCCCAATAATCATGAACTCAATCACAATTTGACTAATCTGGCAGCATTTCTCGCAACAAGAGAATTTCTTAAGACAATATCAGAACATTTTCCATCTTTTGTAGATGGCTCCTATATTTTGTAGCCTGAACTCAAAACCTCTTTATCATCTAGAATTAAGGCTTGAACATTTTCCAGTCAATAAACTCATAGTTCTGGTACCAGTCCTGCCAAACCCTATAACAGATGATCCGCCAAAATGATCTACTTTTGGATTCTAGCATTGACTTAAAAGGAAAGATAAAACCAAAATCAATCAAACTCCAATGAATTTCTTATCAATTGAGAGCATCGCAACAGCAATATCAAGTGCATTATAACCTAGATTAGAAAACAATACGGAAAAATGATAACTGGAAATGAAATTTTCTATTGCTTTGACATCATAAAATTAATAAGATTATGATCCAGATCAAAAAGAAAGAACAAACACTCAAATCCAATCGAGAATATAATAGAAACAAAGATTGAAGAGATGAAGAACCTTGCAAATAGGGCAGATGACTTTAAGGGCAACGGCTCTAGCCTCGAACTGCGAGCCTTTCTGCTTCTGATTTTTCTCCGCATTTCGCCTCTGAGCTTCGATCTTTTGTTTTCCTCGGGTCATCTTCTTCGTTCAAGATTTTGAGAAACAGAGGATCGGAAAATTCTGCACCAAAAATTATCAGATTTATTTTACCGTAATGAATATCGAACCCAAGTTGACCGAATCCAGAAAGACAAAACTACCCCTCCATGTTTCTTCTTCTTAACTACGATTCTCATTTAACAGACTCATATTTTCGTCAATTCACTTTTATAAATTATTACGAATATTGTGAAAATAATTATAATAGGTTAAAAATATATTTAAAAAGGATCTTTCTTAATGGTTAATTAAATTGTATAAAATCATTTAGGCGTTTTAAAATAAATATATTTCATGATTTTTAGATTTTTAAATTATATTTATATGTTCATGAGTATTATTATTATTATTTAATCAATTTTAATAAAATAAAATAAAATAAAAACTAAACTTAGGTTTGTAAAAAGTATATAAATCAAATTTAAGATTTATTCAAAATATATAAACTAAATTAGGAGCACTATAAAATGGAATATATAAACTAAATTTAAGATCCTGTTCCTATTTAGGATTAACTTTTTATTTTTTATTTATTTTTGCCTCAGATATATTTTTTACAACATTGACTAAATAAATAGTCATTTTTAATAAGATTCACATTCCATATATTTAAATAGTCACCTTTTTTTTTCTCTATTATATTTTAATTAAATATATATATATATATAATTTTGGACCAACTCGAAATAGTGATACATTCAGTCGTGTATTTTTCATATTGGATTGGGTTAAGTAATGTTATGGTGTTTTCATTTTTTAATTATCTAATACATGTCGCGCTAATAATTAAAATATTATAAAGTCAAATATCAAACATTGACAAGTTTCAATATGTTACAAACTTCGAATATATTTGATCTACGTAACAATTCTAAAAGTAAAATACAACTGGGTTGTGAAAATATTATTATTATTTGTATTAAGCTGTATGGTTGGAATTGTTAGGGTGATATGAACCCTACTTGAATAAAGGCGGCGGTGAAACGACATCTATCCTCTAACCACAAACAGTACGTTTAAACGACACTGTCTTCTGCTCCAGATCATATCCGACTAAAAAGTTAACCTGCGCCAAGTTCCCAAAAATGGCAAATTTCTTCGCCGGTGCCAAAGTCAAACAAGCCACATCTTCATTTACCAAAGCAAACGTATTCTCCGGTTGCAATTCCACAGCGGCGCCACCAGCAAAATGTGCCGTGATGATCGGAATATTCAAGTCGTCAATGCTGCTCACACCATAGCAGAGTTCCAAAATCCCAGATGGATCATTCACCCGCTTCGCTTTTACAACCCTCGCCAAAGTCGAAACGATACCGTCGTACAAATTCGGGGGCAAAAGTGTCAATGTCGTACCGGAATCAATAATGATATTCCCTTCTACTACTGCAGACGACATGTTGTTTGCAACCTCAAATCGCTTGTTAGCAACCGAGACCGCTTCAAGAGTCAAGAAATAGTATGTGTAGGGATGTTTCTGCACGAGAGGGGTAGAAACGACTTTTCGCCCCGACACGGCAGCTTCTTCACCGAAGCTTATTTTGCCTGTGATATTCCCGTCACTGAAGAATGTCGGCAAGCAATACGAGAACTGCCGTTTGACGGCGGCAATTGTGTTCAGTTGTGAAACCAAAGAGAGAGGGCCGCCGCCGAGTCCGACGATCCCCGAGGTCTCTCCGAGGAAAGTGCCGCCATTTTCGTGGCCGCATCCAATGACTACCTTGTTGAGTTTGAAGGACCCAATGGTAATTTTCTCATATGCCAGGTCACCATACGTGAAGGATTGGTCTCCGTAGCTGTAGCCATAGGTGCAGGTTTTGAGGTCGGGACCACAACGGTGGCTGACGATGGAGTTGCAAGTATCAGACGTGCAAGACACGTTGCTATAAGAGGATGATCGATGTGGATTAAAAATGGGACTTGATTGGTTGAAGCATTTGACACATGGCAAACACTGTGTCCACGTCAGGTCACTGCCAGTGTCGGCGATGGCGGTGAAATCCACCGGCGGGGTTCCAATAGAGAGGGAAATTAAGAACTCGCCGCTGTCAGGTATGAGCGGAGAATGAACGCCGCCAGTAGAGACGGTGGCGGCCCGATTGGTGAGGGTGGTGGAACGGGAGAAAGAGCGGTTGAAGGCACCGGTAAGCCGTTCGTAGTGGGAGACAGATGGGTTGTGGAGAGGAGAGAGAAGGGAATCACGGTGGATTATAGAGGTGGTGAAGCCATTTCCACCACCGCGACCGGTGGCTGCTACGGAGAAGGAAAAAAGTAAGAAATAGAAGAAGATTGAAATGGCCGCCATGGATTCCGGTTTGAAAGCTTGAGAGGATGAAGATTTTTTACTAGACAAATATATATATTAATTATTATTTTTATTTTTTATTTTTTGCATTTTTGACAGGTGAGAATTTGCATGGGATAATGTGACGTGGATATTGTCATGTTTCCTTATATAAAATTTTCCCCTTCTTATTTCTTCATTAAGTATTACCATCTTAAGTCTAATTGGATTGGAAAGAATTTGAATTTCTTACGTTTAAAAAATATAATTAATTAATGAATAATAATATATTATTAAAAAATATATATAAATATTATAATTAATTTTTTTAAAGTATATTCGAGCCTCATATTATCATAATTTTTTTAAAAAAAGTTCGGTTTTTCACCAAATGGCACTTAAAAAAAAGGGTTAAACAAATAAAAATAAATTTTAGAAAGGCTAACGACCAAAATGAAAATTATTATTTTGCTAATAATTGAGATATTTTTCCCTTTTTTTTATTTTATCAAATAATTATTTAGAACGTTTCATAAAATTAAATTCTGATTTATTAAAATTTGAAAAATGAAAATATAAAAGGTAAGTTGATCTCGAAAAATTATGAACCATATATAGAAATAAATTAAATTTCTAAGGAAAAAATCATGGATATTTTTCCACCTACTATTAAAAATGTTATCTTTTCGTAACTCAATTAGTTAAATCAACATAATTTCATCGAAAATATTTGTTCAAAAATTAAAAAAGAAAAAAATATTTTCTTTCCTTTATTTTCATAAATGCATACTTTTCTTTAGTTGATTGTGTATTAGAACCTAAAACCGAGTAAAAATGAATAAATAATTACTAGACTAAGTAAAACACACAATATTTAATAATAAAATATCGAATACCACGTCTTTAATACAATTATCCTATTTGACCTTACAACATTATAAAGAAATATAAATACTCATCAATCTAAGCATAACTCCAACTATATTCTCGAATGAAAAAGTTAAAGAGTCAAATTTCCAATTCCACTAAGTCTTAATGGGTACACAAAAGTCAGACTAATAAATATATTCCTCACATAGTTTTTTCAAATTTTTTTAGTCAAATAAGCTATTGATTGTTGCGTCAATAAGCAAGATTAAAAAAAAAATTTGGGTTGGGTTGGGTTGAATTAACATTTTGAGTTGGGTTGGGCTAGTTTTTTTAAATCGAAAATATTTCATTCAAATTTTGAGTTCATAGGAAAAAATTCAAAAAATATATATATATATATTTTGAAGATAAACTTGTCAGAGTGGTACTTGGGCATTAATACAATTCTGGTGCCTGCGTGTTCAATTCAAATATCAATTTTCACTCATCACATAATTCCATGTCAATGTGTTCTATGGAATGTCTACTCCATTGAAGGAGAAATTGAATTCATGTAGAATGGAAACTTTTAACAGTAAACTTCATTGAACTATACAATACAATTAGCCCTTTCTTGCAAAGGGTACTTAGCGTGATGAAGGAGAAAGATTAGAACAAAATTAAGAAAAAAACAACATAATCCAAAATAAGATTTCTACACTCAATTATCAACAAGAGAATTAGTAATGTTGTTAGAGAAGATTATAATCATATAAACATAAATGATAAATCTATATTTTCTCCATTTCAAAACTCCAAAGAAATTAGGTTCATCTTCACCAAATTCCCTTGATTCAAAGTGCTAACCCAAATATATATTTCATACCATATTTCTATATATATATATAAAGAAACTTCAAGGGATTATGCTTGTGTATATAGTTGATTATATGCAAGAACAAGATTAACCATAAACAGCAGCAAAATTGCGTACTCATTTTTTGATTTCTGGATCGCTGAGCTCGTCTTCAATGTCTGAAACATTCATCCTAGCCGAAGCTTGTTTTGCCCATTTCACAATTTTCTCAGCTTCCCGATTGATCTTCTCTTCCTCTTTCATTGCCTTTTTCAGGATTTTCTGTTGCTCTTTTGCCGAAAAAATGTTCAAATCTGACAGGAAATCGTTGTTCTTACCCCATCCAAGGCCATTATCGAGAGTTCTGTTGCTGCTGTTCTTCTTCTCTGAAGCTTTCTTCGGTGAACACCAAAAACAACCGGCTCTTCTCGGCGGAGATTGTGGCGGAGAAGCGAAGGATCCCGATTCTGAGCTGGTTTTTGAGCGGATTTTGGTACCTTTCTTCGGTTCTAAAAATTCATCGATTTCACCAGATGAAGACGAAGAATACGAAGGAGATGAAACGTACCTACATTTCGATTTCGCTCTGGAACTTCCATAATTCCGCTTCTGATTGTCCAACGGTGGCGTCGAATTTCCTTTTCCCGATGAGGAATCCGGCAGACGCTGCGGCTGAGATTTAGGGCTAAACCCTAACTCCTTCTTGTGACTCTGTTTAGAAGGAGAAAAAACTGCAAAATCATCGTCCGGTTTCTCATCGCAGGAGTGCACAGATCGACTACTCTTCAAATCGAAACCGGATCTGGTCTCGGATTTGGCAGCAGGAAAGGATTTAAGCTTCCGAAATCGAGATTCAAGGTCAGTGGGAAGAACAGAGTCGGTGAAGCCAGAGCAGTTGATGGCAGAGAGTTGCTCGAGAACACAGAGATCCTGCGTTTGGGAGAGCAGATCTTCGACGGCCGAATCGTCGGTGTCGGAAAGAAAGGAGAAATCCGCCATTGATGGAGAGAGAGGAGAAGGAAGAAAACCAAAAAAATGGAATCGTGTTAGGGAAGAAGCAGCCGAGTGAAGCCCGCCATAGGTGGATGGCGATTGGCGAAAAAGTCGGCAAAATGGGGTTTCTAACGGCTAATTCATTCGTCACAAAGTCACGCCTTACAACAAGTGGAGCCCACTCTTGTCACTTTGAAACCCGCTCTTCCATTATCCTGAACCGGACCGGACCGGAGCCATTGTTTACTCCCCATGACAATTTATAAATATTATAATAATAATACTGACTGAATTTTTGTTGTTGTCATTATTATAATTATTTGCATATTGTTATTATTATAATTATCTTCATATACTAACTAAAATCATATACTAAAATGCGTTATAAATATTATAAATTATACTCTTTTTTTTTTTTGTCAAAAGTATTAGTTTTGACCATCGTACCAAACACAATTAAAAATCCTCTCTTTGAGCTAATCCATTGTCCCTTTATACATTCAAAAATATAATTTTTAAAAATAAAAATTTAATTTAATTTAAAGATATTTATAATTTTTTTTTAATTATTATGAATAGACGGATCTATTTAAATATAAATTTTATGTTTTAATCTAATAGAATTATTCAAATTTAAATTTTAGTAATAGTTTTGTTAATTTAAAGATATTGAAAGTGAATAGATTTATTAGATATATTATTAACATTTTTTAACTATTAGAGATAATATTACATATATTTTCATAAAAAGAGAGAGTTTATATTTATAAGAGAAGTTTTATCCACGTCATAAGGGAAAGACAATTGGTGCAACACGTGTAGGATTTTGATTCGTTGAAAGCTATAGTTGTTGGAGAGACTAAAAACTGGTATGACGTACAAAGTGCATGTCCTTGGAGTTGAGGTGGAGCAGAAGAAACAAGGATACGGCCACAGGGCTGTCATCATCCCTTACATCACAGCATTCAACTGCTCCTCCTTTTCCCCTATTCTCAACCAATCACAAAAGTCCTGCACCCGTCATTCGTCACCGTGTCGGTCACACAAATTGTATTGAATTTCCCGATTTCTCCTTTGGATGTAAACATTCGGTTCGGTGTGGGGATATTATGGATCCTTTGGCTTCTTTGAGAAGCTTGTAAATTTGTGTGTTTTAGTTAAATAGTGTATCCAGGGTATTATTGTAATTGTAAAACCATATTTAAAATATTAAAACAAATTTGAAGAAAATTTATTCAAGCTTATATCAATTTTTACAATAAATTAAATTCAACCTTAATATTAAACATCATATATTGAAATTTTACCCATATTTCATTTCTACTAAGTTCATCCAATTTTAGCTAAGTTATTTAGTTTTCAAAATAATAAAATAGTGTTTAAAAACATCATTTTAAAAAACTAAATAATTATCAGACAAAAAAAAAATTAACAATTTGTTTTAATTAATTAAAAAATATAATATAATGAGAAAGAAGGTAAGGAAAACGTTTGACTTTTATCGATGAACTTCACGTGTAATATGGGTTAAAACGTAACTTTTATTTGATATACAAGTTTGTTTATTTTAAACTATGTGATTACCAACTCCAAAGATCGTAGACTTAAGCCACCAAAACTCAAATTTATAAAATTTAATGTATATTTATACTAACTTCATTAGATCTTAATCTATTAAAGTAAGTATTAGCTGCGTCCATTCATATGAATCTTGTTGGATGATGGAAGTCCCACCTCGGCTAATTTAGGGAATGATCATGGGTTTATAAGTGAGGAATACTAACTCCATATGTATGAGGCCTTTTGGGGAAGTCCAAAGCAAAGTCATGAGAGCATGTCGAGCCTCGATTAAGGGGAGACGCACTTTGTTCGAGGGGAGGTATTGGATGATGGAAGTCCCACATCGGCTAATTTAGAGAATGATCATGGGTTTATAAGTGAGGAATACTAACTCCATCCGTATGAAGCCTTTTGGGAATGCAAAGCCATGAGAGCTTGCAGAATACTAACTCCGTTCATATGAAGCCTTTTGGGGAAGCCCAAAGCGAAGCCATGAGAGTTTATGCTCAAAATGGACAATATCATACCATTCCATGAGAGCTTATGCTCAAAATGGACAATATCATACTATTGTGGAGAGTCGTCTAACAAATCTAACCATACCATTCCATGAGAGCTTATGCTCAAAATGGACAATATCATACTATTGTGAAGAGTCGTCTAACAAATCTAACTTTGTTAATATATCAATAACTTTAACAGTTAGGAATTCAACTCGGACAATTAGATAAAACAAGAATAGATAAGAGATGAAAAGCCTTATTTACTTTTACCTCCGTGCTTCTTATTTCATTTTTCATATTTACATGAAAATCAAAGTAAATATTTTTATCAGAAATTTGCATGTATATACACACATATATATATTTATTTATTTATTAAAAAAATGTATTTTTCCGCCGTCGAAAAAGGTAGGGGTCTAATTTAAATATTTGAAAAAAAAAACAGAAACTCATAAGTTAGTACGAAGACAATCACATAAGAGACAAAAATTCAACCAACCAAAGAGAGAAAATGGCATGGAAGAATCAGATGAAGAAAAAGAAGAAGAGGAGGAAGAAAGAGAATCATCAACAAAAATACTCAGAGCATTAGTAGAGTGGTTAGAGAGCAGTTGAAGAAAGGTACCATTTCCAATGCCTCCTTCCCGACCCATTTCCCATAAGAAACCTCCTCCTTCACCTTCCATTTCCAATCCCCAAATCCCTTCTCTTCCACAATGAAGGAATCCAAGCCATGGCGCCCTTTCGCCGCCAATTGCTGCTCCGCCGACGACCAGACCGCCTTCGGCAACTTCAGCCGCTGCCGCCCCAACCGCTCTGATTTCTCCAAGAACATCGCTCCTTTGCCGTCGTTCCGGCGGCTCTCCTTTTCCGATCTCAGCCGGTCCTCTTCGATTCGATTGAACGAGGATCTTGCGGCGTCGTTTGGGGCTGATTTGTTTGACTTTCAGTTGAGTGAGTTACGTGCCATTACTCAGAATTTCTCCAGCAATTTCTTGTTGGGAGAAGGGGGATTCGGCCGAGTTCATAAGGGCTATGTCGATGAGAACTTTCGGACTGGGCTTAGGGCTCAGGCCGTCGCTGTGAAGCTTCTCGATAACCAAGGCTTGCAGGGCCACCGTGAATGGCTTGTAAGATAACATTGCCCCTATTCCAAGTCATTTCAATATGAAATATTTTAATAACAAAATTTGTGTGTGTGTTTGGTAGGCTGAAGTAGTGTTTCTTGGGCAGCTAAGGCATCCAAATCTGGTAAAATTGATAGGCTATTGCTGTGAAGAAGAAGAGAGGCTTCTTGTTTATGAGTTCTTGCCCAGAGGCAGCTTGGAAAACCACTTATTCAAAAGTCAGCTTTTCTTCATTACTCTAAACCCACTTTAGAATTCTGAGTCTTTTTTCTCATTGCTGAGCACTTGCAGGGCTTTCTATCTCGTTGCCATGGACGACGAGGCTCAAAATCGCCGTCGGAGCAGCGAAGGGCCTCGACTTCCTTCATGGGGCAGAGAAGCCTGTCATTTACAGAGACTTCAAAACCTCCAATGTCCTGTTAGACTCGGTTTGTCTTCTCAACTGCTCTTGTTTATGATGTTACCTTCTTCTTGCAGTGTTTTTCTAAGAAGAAAACGAATTGATATAGCAAAATCTTGGGGGGTTTCTTAGGATTTTACAGCAAAGTTATCTGATTTCGGACTGGCAAAGATGGGGCCTGAGGGATCAGACACCCATGTTACCACCAGAGTGATGGGTACATATGGGTATGCAGCCCCTGAATACATCTCCACAGGCAAGTTTTCTGTCATTTTCATCTCTGGTTTTCAATTGTGAACTCTTCATGAAGTTGCATCACAGAGATGGTTCAGTATTGTCCTTTAATTCTGGCTCAACATTCCAAATTATTTGGCTCACTTAGAATCTGATAACATAGTATTAGAGCACGTTCAGAATGGGCTAGTAGTTACCCTCAAGTTAAAAGGGTTTTTAGATGTTCGGTTGTAGAATCTTGTAACAGCTCTAGCACACCGTTAGGAGATGTTGTTCGTTTTGGTTCGTTACGTATTGTCGTCCACCTCACAGTTTTAAAATGCGTCTACTAGGGAGAAGTTTCCACACCTTTATAAGAAATGCATCATTCCCCTCTCCAACTGATGTGGGATCTCACAATCCACCCCCTTAGGGGACCAGCGGCCTCGATGGCACATCATTTGTAACAGCCCAAACCCACTACTAGCGGATATTATCTGTTTTGGCCCGTTATGTATTGCCACTAGCCTCACGGTTTTAAAACGTGTCTGCTAGGGAGAGGTTTGCACACACTTTTATAAGGAATGTTTCATTCCCCTCTCCAACCGAGGTGGGATCTCAAAAATTCATTCTTGGTCTTTGAACACGAGGTCAACATTTAATGACTTAAAACCTTTGTTGTCTCCTGATATTGACCTTTAGGTGTCATGCAAGGAGTGGTGTTTGAGTTTGACACCTAAAGCTTTTAGGTTGAATGACTATCATGTTGAAGACATAGGCCTCCAAGAAATATAGTCACTATTGGAGTAATCCTAGTGCCCAACATCCATTCACAAATGTAGTCTTGTCTAAACACTAATGCGGGTTGCGGTCTGATGTTTATCTTAGGGCACTTGACAACCAAAAGCGACGTGTACAGTTTCGGAGTGGTACTTTTGGAGCTTCTCACAGGAAGAAGAGCAATGGACAAATCAAGAGCAAAGAATGACCAAAACCTTGTGGATTGGGCAAAGCCATATCTCAATAGCTCTCGCAGGTTGCACTTCATAATGGACCCAAGGCTTTGTGGGCAGTATTCTGTGAAAGGGGCAAAGGGAATGGCCAGTCTAGCCCTCCAATCCACAAGCTTGAACCCTAAAGACAGACCTAGAATGCCAGCCATTGTCGAAGCTCTTGAAGGCCTTCTTCAGTTCAAGGACATGGCTGTTACATCCGGCCACTGGTCTGCCTCTGCATCGCCCAAACATGCCAGAAATGGCGTATCTGCTAAGGCCAAAACCGAGACAGGACGAGGAAATCTCTCTAGATCTCAGGCTGCCGTGAGCCATGGATGATATATGTGTGTGTATATATATATATATCTTTAGGCAAACAACTGCAGAGTTTCTACTATGTGAATATATATGTAAATCTTGACTGCTTTGCTACACTACAATATGTAAATGAAGAGTTCCTCCCCTTTGATGGGATTGGTCTCATCTTTATCAGAGTATAAATGTTAGAAGAATTGAACTGAAGAACAATCCAAAGGTTGATGAAAATGGCTTTAGGTGTCTGTTTTTGACAAGGATTTTGCACTACTACTGCTAACCAAAGCTACCTAATCATAATCCTTCAATAAATAGTAAGCTTAGTTTTGATTCTAACATGTTTGATCTCTAAATTTTGTTCTTGATTTCAATTTGGTTGTTGAAGTTTGAAATTGGTTTCTCATAGTAACGGTGATCTTTTTAAATCCAACTTCAGTCTTTGGTTTGAAAGTTCAAATCAAATCTAGAACTATACTCGGAACAAAAAGAAAGAAAAGAAATGTTATCTCCCCCAAAATTGAAATGAAATGATGCATTGTGAAAAAAAGAAGAAAAAAAAAGAAGGAACTAAAATCAGGTATGGAATGAATAATGATAACAGTGAGATAAATTAATACAATCTACTTGAACTACTGGAAATCCTACTACTTTCGAAGTGATCATAAGCGTGTCTGGTTCTCAAGAACAGTAACACGCTAGAAACCAATCCTACAACAGAAATGCATCCACAAAATACAAAAGTCAAGAAATAGCACCTTCTTCCCATGCATACAACCGCCTCTCCGTGCCCGGAGTTCCTTCCCTGCGAATCGTATACCACCGCTGCAAACATGCCGTACAGAAGAGATCCGATTGGAATGTTTGTGATCAGAATGTTGTGGTTAACGCCTAAGCTATTTGGCCCGAACAGCTCCGCCGTAATGGAAACTGCTGCCGCGAATATGAAGCCGGAACTCAGACCGATCAGTGCCGTGCCTATGTACACCGTCCCCGTGCTCGACGACGCCGATAGCAGAAAGAAAGCTATAGGAGTTGGAATTAGAGCAATCGAAAGCCATCCTGTTCTTGCGAAATATAATTTCCTGCGGAGAAAATAAAATTGGCGGTGTGAGTGTTCGGAAAAGCAGAGGAAACAGTGGAGAAATTGAATAGAATCGAATATTAATTACGCTCGAATGTAGTCCGGTACGGCGGAGAGCAATCGGCCGAAGAAGGAGAAGGAGGAGTAGAGTGTTACGATGGCGTTGGTTCTTGAACTCAACCCTAGCGATTGCGCAATCTGTCCTATATTGTTACTGTAAACGAGTCCAATTGTGCCACCGCAAATGTAAGCGGTGAAATACAGCCAAAAATCCAGTCGTTTCACCAATCGGCTCGACGGATGCTCTTCCCCAAGCATCGCCAATTGATCCTTCTCAATCAATTTCGGAAAACAGCCTTTCGATTCAATCTCACCGTCAATAAGCGAAGCAGATTCAGATAATAACTGAGATCCGCCATTGCCAAAGCTTCCATTCGCTTCACGACTAAGCAGCTCCTTGTGAAACTCAAGATCTTCGTCGTGGACAAGAATGAAGCTAGATCCGTCGAGGCTGAAGCTGGAGTTAACGGTTCGGTGGAACCAATCGTTAGCGTAAACAACGCCGGGAATACAGAGAGGCAACACAAGAAGGACGATGGCTCCGATGAAGAGAAGCCTCGCCATCATCGGGTCGGCAGAAGTGACAGAGCCGAAGAGGAGAAGGTAGATTCCAACGGCGACGGCAAGGAAATTCAAAATGAGAAAAATGAGAGAGTCTCGCTGAACGGCATCGGAGGAGAGAGAAAGCGAGTGCAGCGGCGGTTGATGGAGGACAGGGAGGAAAGCGGCAATGGAAGTGAGAAGCGGGATGAGAGCGTTGAGAAGGAGGTAAATGGGAGGCGAAGAGGGATTAATGGCGTTGCCGGCGAGCGTGTAGAAAGCTGCACTGACGCCATTGAAGCTAACAGTGAGAGATAATGCCAATGGACGATTAGCAGAGAAGTTCCGAATGCAAAGGACGAAACAGACTGTGTTGAACCAACAGATGCTGCAACCCGCAAGCAAACACAGGAAGAACACCTGCCCATAATTAAAAATTCGTTAAAATAAAATATTTAAATAAATACCAAAATAAAATAAAAACTTTATGCCTGAAATAATAATAGAAAAAGAATACACAATATTTTCATGTGTCCTAGGAATATTGGAATATTGGAATATTGGAATATTTCCAATACGTGACAATTATGCATGTGAGAACAACAATCTAAACTAATAAATCATACAAAGAATCTTACCATGTGACTATTCTTTTATTTTTTAATTTTCTTTTCTGAAATTCGTCCGTTATAAACTCTTTTAACCTATAGTCTCTAAAAAAAAAAAAGGAAAATATATACCGAAAAAACTATGATATATTTGATTAATTTTTAAAATGTGGTAATTATTTTATCATATGTAACCTTTGTTATTTTTTAAAAGATAATAACATCATTGAGTTAGATGTAGAAATTAAAAGAAATAAAGTGCCCCACTTTGTAATAATTTGAATTGAAAATTATTACTCATATTAAATAAAAATTATTTGATGAATAAAAGATGTGATTAAAATTATAATAATATTGTTTTGGATTTTTTACACAGAAAACAGAGATCCACATGGGCGTCATGTGTTGATGTCTTTAAAAAATACCATAAAAATACTGCAACCAAATTAAATTTTCTTATAAATTAGAAGGAAAAAAAAAATGAGGTTCTCAAAATACTTCTTAAATATTTCCAAAAAAATTGCATTGATAATGTTATATTTTTGTCTCTTTAATGAAAAATCTTGGTTTTATTGTTTTTAACGTATTATATTTTTGTCAATATATTTAAATATAATGTATTAATTCGAAAATTAGGTGAGAAATAATAATATTCCGTTCGCTTCCAAATATATAAATAATTCTCGATCTCGCTGTTTTTTGTTTATATATTTCTATTTTTTTATTATTATTATTTTTTTTTTTTTGGATTCAATTCCATTGAAAACATGATTTGAAAAAATAGAAACGATTTAAAAATACTGAACTACTAAATANTTTTTTTTTTTTTTTTTTTTTTTTTTTTTTTTTTTTTTTTTTTTTTGATTCAATTCCATTGAAAACATGATTTGAAAAAATAGAAACGATTTAAAAATACTAAACTACTATATAATTTTCTAACAGGAAAACAATCCGAATAAGTTGTAGAATTTTTCAAGAACGACGGCAGTTTTTATAATCCCAAGAAAATCTTGGGAGAAACGAATCAGGAACCATGTTTATAGTTCATAGTTCGTTTCTGTACCGAACTTAAAAAAATAATAATATTCATAATCCATCCCCAATCGATTTACGGAATCCGGTTTTGTTTTGGGAGAAACGAACAGAAATTTCATCTAATATTTTGAAGTATCGATTNGTTTATAGTTCATAGTTCGTTTCTGTACCGAACTTAAAAAAAAATAATATTCATAATCCATCACCAATCGATTTACGGAATCCGGTTTTGTTTTGGGAGAAACGAACAGAAATTTCATCTAATATTTTGAAGTATCGATTAAGGAAACAGAGAAGCAGTTAAAGAAACAAAGATTTCTAGAGAGAGAGAGAGAGAGAGAGAGAGAGAAAGAGTACCAGGAAATAGGGCAAGGAGATGAAATCGGCGATTAGGAGCCATTGGAAGCCGTAACCGATTAGTCCTAAGAAAGCGGCGATGAAGAGAACCACCGGCAACGGTAGGTGAAGCAGAGCTAATCCAGAGGACCAGCCGAAAACCTTGCCTAGATCGGAGGCGGTGGCGAGGTAATTAAGCTGAACCTGAGAAATGCCTAATACCGATTTCAATCTCGAAGAATAGGCCGAGAAATCGAAGTTCGTGCCGGTGAATGCTTGAATCCATATCGTCGCCACCAGAACCAGCCACTTCCGCGACTGGCCGGCCATCACAAATCGACCTCGATCTCGACGATGGCGGCGGCTGAGGCGGAGGCGGATTCCTCTTCCGTCCTCCTCCTCCTCCTCCTCCCGGCACTTGCCTCTGGAACTACTGGGCTTCCAATCGACGTGTATCACGATGCGGCCTCATTTATTTATATTATATCCAATGGTCTTTTTCATTAATTTTCAATTTCCTCGCACAATGACCATTCATTTCCCTTCTTTTTAAATTTAATTCAAATAAGTTACGTCGACATCTTTTTTAAGAATATAGCCATAGGTTTTATTTTATTTTTGTNTCCTCGCACAATGACCATTCATTTCCCTTCTTTTTAAATTTAATTCAAATAAATTACGTCGACATCTTTTTTAAGAATATAGCCATAGGTTTTATTTTATTTTTTTAATAAAAAAATTTATTTACAACATATTATTAAAAATACAATTTAATCAAAATTACAAATTTATTTCTTCAACTTCTAAATTTTTTAAAATTCATAAATAAATTAAACGAGGAATTAATTAAAAAAATTTCATATACGATATTAGTCTTTGTCATGTCTCACATCAATGGATTAGAGCGAACAAAACAAGTCCGAAAAATTAGAAAAATTAAATTAAAAGCAGTATTGAGTATTGAATAAGATACGAGTGAGTATAGTCCACCCGATTTTACTTGCTAAACTTTTGTCCATTACTAAAACTTTAATTTCTTTCATTTTAGGTATTTGAAAATGAAAATGTGTGTTCCTGAGTTCCGTCTATTTCTAATATTTCATTTTTATTTTATTAATTAATTGAAATACAAACGCAAAAAATTAAAACCATCGATAAAATTCATACATAATACTTAATTTCGTAGTAATTGACTTTTTTTTGTTTTTTTTTTCTTGAAATCCGACGTTAAATTATCCCTGTCAAAATTTTATTATTTTGATTAAACATATTTGACAAAGAAGATATTATTGAGAAAAAACAAAACTTTTAATGACGTAATAAATGTCATTCATCCGTCTCATAAAGGGCAAAAAAGTCATCCCTGTTTCGTGGCCCAAGAAGGATCATGAACGAGCAATATTGTTTCAATTTTTTTTTTCGAGATATTATTGAGAATTTTTTTAAAAGTTTTTTTTTTAAAGGAGTTTAGGTTTAATATTTTATAAAATCGTGTGTGGCTAGAGATTAATATTCAATATATATTAATTTACTGTAAGAAAATGTTATTTTAAATATCATAACATATAGTTTCTATTCCTTCACTAATTACATTATTTTTTATATTTTATTTTATAGAAAAGGAAAGTGAAAGAGACATAATTGGTAACACCAAAATGGTTCAATATGAGATTTTTGGGGAGAGCCCTCGTTAGGAGGAATCTTTCCTTTATATTGTTTTACATACCAAAGCTAGCCACAATTACTCTTTTATGAATATAAAAACTCGATAATAAATTTAAATATTAATTATAAATACACGTCCGTCAACATGAACGTCAAAGAAATTACCGTTAATGTGAACATAGTTCAATAGTTAAAAAATGAGTTCGAGCCCATAAATTTTAGTTTGCACCATCTTAATTTTTATACTTAAATTTTAAAATTTTATAATTATAATAAAGCAAGATTGAATGGGTTTATAATTTACTAAAACAACATATTGATTTGATTAAAATTTTATTGTCATTATAATTTTAAAATTTAGGAACTAAACCGCCCAAATAAATAAAATTTAGGAAGTAAATAATGTTAGTATTATAAACATTTATTGATTTGGTTAATTATGCAATAGAATTAAACCATTATTAAATAGCATAAAAATAATTTTGAATAATATTTTCATCAATGATGCTTTCTTCTAATGGAAGATTATAGTGTTTTGTTTTGGGTAACTTAAATCTTTTTTTGGGGGAAATTAATGTATTTGATGCTATTAATAAACAATAACTAATAAAAAATAATCTAAGTTTTGTAAATTGAATCAATTAAAATTAAAAGGATGAACTTGATGAACACCATTCACCGTGTGGACAGATAATTATGTTAATTAAAATTTAAAATTTTTATAAATGAATCCATGGTTGGCATCGCCACCTAATTTTAGATGGAATGATATCGACCAAAAAGTTAGGGATAACAAGAAGAATGGCCAGAATAAATTAGATGTCCCAATCGAAAACAAGTGGACTAAAATTCCCTTTCTCAAACCCTAAAAAAGCTCCTGAAATCAATGGTTTCATTATGGGCCAGGAGGTACAGATCAAGCCCATTAGGCCCATTAGGTAAGTCAAGGCTCAGTGAAAGCAAAGCCCATTAGGCCCAATAACATGCTTTAGCTTATGGAGTATGGGAAGAGGAATTTTGAAGGTTCATTTTCACAAACCAACTCCAAGGAGTGGGCAGCACAAAAGGAGTAAATAAAAGGACAAATTCATCCCATTCTTCAGAATCTTCATAGGGATGGAGGAAATGGATAGCCTCACTTTTCACCTATATATACAAAACAACCAAATTCCCATTTGTTCATCCCATCTTCACTTACCTCATTGGGAGGAAGGCATGGCCACTGCATTTATGAGAGGGGCTCAGACGATGAACTCCATGTTCTTCAAGTAAGTTCCTTCTTCAACTCGGCCATCAACTAATTTCCTTGATCTAAGATTAGAATGCTGCTAAACGAAACCAAAAACAGAAACGGAATGACTCAACTAGGTCCATTTAAAGCATGACTCGAATAATAGTCAGTTAGTTCTGTTCAAGTATGATCAATTTGATGGTTGATTTTGTCACGTTCAATCGATTAAGTTGGGGAGGGGAGATGTATAACGGCCACATACGGAATACCGATACAACACAGTACCTTCTTTATCTGATTCGGTTGAATTCTTTAGCGCAGGCCGATCGGGCGGAAGGGCTTCCACAGAAAAAGCTCTTCACCAGATATGATGAGGGAGAGAGTTGAAACAGAAAGCAAGGAACTGAAGAGCAACAAGAGCCCTGTGAGGGGTGAGGAAACTCCATGGGTGCTTGATGGGCGAACTGGAATTTATTATCCTAAAGGCCACGAGAATGTCCTGGAGAGCATTCCCAATGGCGGTGGAGCTGCAGTTAACACCCAGGTCAATTGGTTTAATGACGAAAACAGTTAAAAGGGTGTTTAACAAAGGCCTGTTGCTCCATCCAGATAACCTTATTGCTTTTGAATTCACAAAAAGCAAATAGAGCCAGGCCCCTTTGTTGTTAAACAGATTAAATCATCAGTATCCATTTAAAAAGCAATTGTATTAAATAACCTCACTAAGTCTACAAGCCAACAACAAGCACAGAAAATTTCCCAAGATTTGTGATTGTGTTATATATGAGAACTAGAATCAACTGTACTTACAAGCATATCCCGACGTGGTGTATACAAACAAGAAGCGTATTTGTCCGAGACGAGCTGTTTTAAGAATATTAAAGATTAGCTATATTGAAACTACAACGAAAATGTCGATTCATAGCGTACATTTTAAATGACTAGTATGAATAGAGAATGTAAGGTTACTCACAGAATGAAGGGCTTATTCAACATCCATGTGGCTGAAATTGATTCGCTAATCGGGTAGATTCGAATACCTCTGCAAAATCAGAGGAAACAAGAGTGAATCGTGTCCATTTGCAGAAGGGATAGATCTTGTTGAACCATTTAACACTTTTCTGATTTTTCTTCTCATATTGATTGCTTTTGCAGTATAATTGATTGGCTCAAAATGAATATTTCAATTCTTATCTCATAAAATTCAAATATAATTTACATAAACGTATTTCACAAGCATTAGCTTACGATTTGTTCTGTTACAATTTTCCCAACAGAAGAAAAATTACACATCAGGCTGATCAAACAAAAGGCCAACCAGAAAAGGACAGGAAGAAAGGGATACACATATTACCTAAAAAAAAACAAGCCCCAATGGAGAAAAATCTGGCTAGCATGGGCAATAAATAGACCAAAGAAGAGATTATATGCCTTATGTTTTTCTAGTTCAACAACATGTGAGGATGACAAATTCGAACCTTAAACCTCTGATCGAAGGTATGTGCCTTAACCAGTTGAACAATATTCAGGTTGGTGGCTGCTAAATGTTCAATATAATTTTAGAAACCATTTGGTAACTTTCCAATTAATTTGATTTTGCGTCTGAACTTTCAAAACGATTATTTAAGGTCCAAAACTCTATGAAGTAATGGCTCTGTGTTTGATATTATACCACCATCAATTATTTGTGACAAATGGATAATATGGTTTTAAATATGTATATTATCATATTAACACGAGGATATCTTGAGCAACGACCTGGGTCATATTTGAAACCCAATCAACACTCAATCTCAGGATGCCCACGTCAACACGTTCGTGTGCATATTCAAAGCTAGTCATCCCTTTGCCCAATAATTCACAGCAGAACTAATAATAAGTACCACAAAAATGAGTATTTTCTTGAGTTGAGGGACTAAATAGACCTTTTGAAAGTCAGAGACGAAAATAGATGGACAAATAAGATGGTATAATCCAACATGTTTTTCTTTTGAACTCATCTTAGGCCAGGCAATCTGAGTATTGTTCAATTGGTTAAAGGCATTTCTGTGAGTATATGACTGATAGCAAGATGGAGTAGATGAACTTACATATCCATGAAACTGAGCAATTTCTATGCCCGATTCCAATGTGCCGATGAAAACCTCCCACAGATGACGACATTGTTTCCTGAGATATAGATTCAAGCCTGCAAAATCTGCATCAACACTATACATGCTCATTACAAGTCATGAAAAATCTAACTGTTCCAGCTTTCCATGCAAGAAACATTGCAATAAAAATGACATACCAGATCTAATACGTTTGCCAAGTTTCATTTGGGTTCGAGTCGGAGAACCAATGTCACTGTATCATTATCACATTGATTGCTATCGTTTTTTGCTGGGGATCTTGATAGAGCACTTTATGTTCTCAACACGTTACGAGCTAAGCACTTCCCCGATCTGTTAAATAATAATACCAAGTTTTCAGAACATATGCTTAAGCTGTTGCAATACGACATATAAACTAATGATATATATACTGAGTGGAAATGGAATACACTATAAAATAAAGCCTACCAGCCTCAAGAGACTAAAGACGGATCTTTGTCTTTGGCTCTTTCATTTGGACAAGAGAAGGTTGACAGCCTCCAATATTTCAGAATGCATAAGCTAAACAATACTGACGTATCCAGTCACTAATACATAAAAAACAAGGATAAAACAAAAGAATAATGTTTCAGATCAGTTGAACACGAAACAGTAATCACATTATCAACAGATAATGAGGTAACGAAGAACCTCGGAAGAAATTAGATCAGTCTTGGCTCGTAATTGTTGGTTGATTCCAACCGTGCACGAGAGTAGTGTAAGTAATTTCATCTAAAGACAATCCTCCGGTGGCCATTTCATCGCATGTTTTAAAAGCTTTATCCATGTCCTTTCCCTTGCAGAACCCATTAGTCAAGGCATTGTAAGTAACGACATCTGGGACGATTCCACTTTCTTTCATTTTGCTCAAAAGGTTATTTGCTTCTTCCATATTCCCTATTTTACAGTACCCGTCAATCATGACAGTATAGGTAATTTTATTAGGCCTTATGTTAAAAGAGGTCATCTCGAGCCAAGTTGCTTCGGCAATATCCATTTGCCCCAGCTTACAATAACCGCCAATTAATGCAGTATAGCAAACAACATTTGGCAACAATCCCTCCTCTCTCATTTCATCAATAAGATGTTTTGCATCTTCAACACGGCCAATGTTGCACATGCCGTGTATTAGAGAAGAATATGTGGCACAAGTTGGAAAAATTCCCTTGCTTTTCATATCATCACGAAGTTGCAAAGCTGCAGCAACGTTTCCATTACGACAATGTGCTCTGATAAATATGTTGTAGACAATGGAATTTAGCTCCATTTTCTTAGTGACCAACTCATTGAATAATTTTTCAACATCTTCCATTCTGTTAGCTTTACAATAAACATCCATCATAACCCCATAAGTGTGGACATTAGAAATTAACCCACTGGCTTTGAACTCATCCCAAAGCTTAATAGCATCATCTAATTTTCCAGCATTGCACAGTCCATACAATAGCAAATTGCACGTATAGATGTCTGGTTGAATTCCTTGGTTGGTCATCTCTTCTTTAAGTCTAAAGCACTCCTCGACTTTTCCCTCTTTGCAACAACCTAAGATGAGCGTGTTGTACGTGATCCGGTCCAATGAAAAACCCCTCTCCAACATCTCCTTGAGTATTCTAACAGCCTCTGCCATTTTACCAGCCCCACAAAGTCCATGAATTAGAGCGTTGGAGGTTGCAGTACTTGCCGGAGACCCTTTCTCCAATAACCTAAACCAAAGTTCAGTTGCTTCTAGATGTTTACCGTCCTTACAGAGCCCACATACCAATATGGTTAACAGCTGATCACTAGGCCTGAAGTTCTTCGATAACATCACCATGGTAAATCGCAATGCATAGTGGAACCTAGATTTCGTACATAACCAGTGGATAACCGAATAACAGGTAACAGGGTTTATAGGAAATCCTTGTGATAATATCTCCTCAAGAGTATTCTCTGCTTGCTCGATTTGATTATTCTTGCAAAATCCTTGCAAGAGAGTATATAAAGTAACTGAAGTAGGAGTTATATTTTTGGATACCATCACATCTCTAATCTTAAGTGCTTCATTGATCTTGCCCATTTTGCAGTATCCATCAATTAAAGTATTGTAGACAACTGCATTAGGAACAAAACCCGCATCAACCATTTCATTTAAAACATCGTTCGCTTTGTCAAACTTTTCCAGTTTCGTCAAACCATTAATAAGCACACTATAAGTTATAAGACTTGGCTTTACCCCTTCTATTGTCATCTTCTCCTTGAGCTCAAAGGCATCGCCTAATCTCCCATTCTGGCATAAACCATGAATGATACTATTATAAGTAACAACATTTGGAGAAATACCCAACTTCTCCATATTCATTAATAACTCCATGGCATTTTCCATCTTCCCTCCTTTGCACAAAGCATTTATTACATTCGTGAACAGGAAAACATCCGGACTAACACCTTGGGACATCACTTCAAATACTTCACAGCATTTCTCAAGTTCATTAGCCTTCACCAAAGAGCTCAATAAAAAGTTACAAGTCTTTAAGGACGGAAAGATTCCGTTGCGAGCAAACAAATAAAACACATCAACAGCGTAACTAAAGCCAAGATTTCTGAATTGTGTGCTGTATACATGTATCAACAAATCAAATGCATGTGTGCATTCAAACCGCCCAACAACTGAAGTTAAACCAAATAATTCATTAGCTATCTCAATGTGAAGCTTATTCAAATCCGAATTCAACACCGGGAGCTTCCGGTCTATCAAACGAATCAGAAGCAATCTCGCGGGTGGTAAAAACTTGGAATGAACAAGCAAAAGAATCAATAAACAATAGGAGCGAATGGTAAATCGAAACTTGAAAGAATCAGACGCAAAGTAAAAGAAATTAAGACAGGTTTTGGGATTGGCTTTCAATCCAACGGAGAAGAAGAGCTGATCAAACTGAAAAGGAGACAAATGGGGCAAGAGGGCTCTACATTTAGAAGAGTCGAGAGACGAATTAGAGAGAATAGAAGATACCGAATAGAGCAACTGATCCTGGAGCTGCCATGGCGGGTCCTGGTGATGTTCTTTATGCGGTTCGGTGGATAACACACAGGCCACCTGACGCGAAAAGGGAAATACTACAGGAACTGTCTTGTTGATTTTGAATCGTGTCAAATGCATTGAAGAACTTGAAGAACGAAGGTTAGAGATTAGAAGTTAACGAAGATTGATTGAAAATCTCTAATGGAAGAAGAGGAGGAAGAAGAAGAATGTTGAATTGGATTGATGAGGATGGAGGTTGCGCTAGGGTGTGAGAGAGGAAAAAGCTGTGAGATCGGAGGCGGAGAAGGAGGAGAGGGCGGGCGGGGGAAGAACGTGGAGGCCTGGAGTTGGGCCACGAGAGAACAAATTGAGTGGCTGGTTTTGGTCGGCGTTTTTCAAGTGCGAGATGTGCTTATGTTGGGTTGGACTTACCTTATTTGGGCTTTGGCCCATATTTCGGACCCTATTGTTGGGCTTTTGTATGGAATATTGTTGGGCTATTTTTTAATTTGGGCTATAAACTTTTAAGATTTTTTCATTTTTACATTTGAGTTTGCGTTATTATCTAATTTTAGTAGTTTACCCTAATTTTATTTAATTTAAAATAATTAAATTAGTTCCTAATTTGTAATCACTTTTAAATTAAAATTTCACATTTTAATTATATTAAAATTAAAACTCAATTTGCAAGTTTTAATTCGTGACAAAATGATACCTATCAAATATAAAAAATTTCACACTAAAACGTTACAAGTAAAAAATAAAAAAATAAAAAACAATCAACGTCTATATTGAAATAGAATTTGCTTTAAACTGGAGGACCATCGACCATTTTTTGCTTGTGTTCTAGGGTAATTTTCAAAAACTATTTTTTATTTCCAACCTTTCAATGTTCTCATAGGAGACAATATTGAGTCTCTAACTTCGAAAAAAGAGAAACAAACTAAATCTTCAAAGAACCCAATGTTTGTCTTGTAAATGGGACACTTTGCTAGGCCTTGTCCTCGGGGCGTATAGATTATGCATTAGTTCATACACATGTAGCTCGTTTGTCATCAAATTCAAAATCCTCATAACTCTTTAGAAATTAGTCTTCTTTTATTATTCTTCAAATGTTTGATTTCATACTATAGTTTTTTTTATTTCATAACATTAATTACGATAAAATTGCTCCTCCTTTCACTATTTCTAAATGTTTCATAATCCTCATACTTCCGATTTTCCCCGTCAAACATTTAATTGAAAGACATCAAGTTAAGTTTGATTCCGCCTTATTAATTCTAATTTTCACTTTATCAAGATTGAAAACATACTCCCAACAATTCCCATCGTCATTTTCTAAAATTAAGATGATTTCGCTCTTATTTTTATACCAATAAGTAGGATATTAGAAGGCAGTTAAAGCTGAAGGAGAGTTGCTGTCATGGGCTGAAACACAGAATCCAACTCCAAAGCAGCAGCCAATTCAGGCTCTAAAATGGCAGACACAGTCCACGACCCATCCCCCTTGGCACTGGGCCTCTGATTCAAATAACTAACTCCAATTCTCTCTATTGTCGAGCCCACAGTCCCAAGCACTGGGCTTCCAAATCCAAAGTCCAATTCAGCAACTGGAAACTTCCGGCCCGAAGACACTACAAGGCCCGGCCCACCAAGGCCCAATACAATCCTCGACAGCATCAGCCCAGGCCTGTGACACTCGATCCAATCAATCAAGTCCAAAAAATGGGCCTTGTTCGTCGCCTTCGAAATCGCCGAGTGGACCACCTCAGCAATCTCCGATATGGAATTTCGTTTTAGTTCCTCGATACTTGCCTCCCCAAACGCAACCGACAAGACGTTACCTATGTAACCCGACATGTAGTTCCAATCTCCCCCCAGTCGGCTTCTCCCATCGATTAACCATCCCATTTTGCACCTCGAATGCTCTGTTTCCATGGCGGAAACCATAATTTTCCAAACATATGCAGAGAACGCTTCGATTTTAGTCCTCTTAACTCCGCTTGAACTCGCGAGTTTCTGTAATTTATCGATACTCGTTCGATCGACATAATAGAGTCTCTTGATTAGCTTCTTCAACGTCGGAATGTTCTTTATCTCTTCCATGGTGCATTTCACCATCGTATCGTCCAAATCCGGATGATAAATCGGCGGCGAACGAGGAAGAATGTTTCTCCGATGATCCGGTATTGTAGAAATCGGTTTTCCCCTAGCGATTTCCGACCAGGCGAGAAGGAATTTTCCAAATGCACTTGCGTCGCCAAGCGCATGATCAAACGTAAACGTAATCGAAACTCCGCCGCAAGCATAACTCGTGATTTGAATTTGCAGAGCGAAATGTGGATTAACATTGACGAGTTTTCCTCGGAGAAGTTCGTCGAGATCGTAAAAGTTGAATGCGTTTAACCTGAGATTGGCCTCTGCTTCAACAACCAGAGCACCGGAGTTATCGCAGAGGATTTCAGGTTCGTTCGTTGTTAGGTTTTGGAGAATTGTACCGGCGAATGGATAGTAATGAGTTAGGGTTTCAGCAAGGGAGGTTTTGAGAGCGTCGATCATGGCGGCGGAGGAGTTGGCCGTCGGGCGACGGTAGAAGTAGAAATACGTGATCGGGAAACGACCGGAGAGGAGGTCGAGATTTGAGAGATGCAGAACACGTGGTTCCGGCGAGTGATTGGTGGCTTTGACAATGGATTTGTTGGTGAATGTAACTTGGAGTTTGGCATGGATTGGAGGGTTTGCCATTAGAGCTTCACGTTGGTTCGGCCAATTCGCCATGGAAGGTTTGGAGGGAGAGCGCATTTTAAGATGCGTAGATTCAATGGATCGACAATTATGGTTACTCTTACTTCACTTTTGATTTGATTGAGTCGACTCCTCCACTAGTCTTTGTGTGCCTATGTGATAAAAGCCTCAAAATTATTATAATAATTTAACCCCTTCAAACATTACTAATTTCGACATAATTTAATTTTTTAATTTTGTTATTGTTTAATTAGCTTCTTTAAAAAAATAAACTTATTCTAATTTTGGGTTTAATAATTATTTAATTTTGAGATATTATTTTAAAATTGATAGATATCTTAGACACAATTAGGATTTTTATTATTATTTACAATTCTAAAATATCTCTAACCAACCAAGAGTCTAGTAAAAAGTAGATTAGACCAAAATATAAGATTATTTATATATAAAAATAAAAAAATATAAAAAAAAAACTTTTGCAATGTTGGAATTGTGGGTTTCTTCCACTAGCTTTTAATTTATTAATATATTTTAATGTTTATTCTATTACAATTTTATCTATTCACTTTTAAAAATCTATTTTTTTGCCCCTTAATTTGAAGGTAATCATTTTATGTTCCTTAGTTTAATTTGAAGGTAATATTTTATTGCATCATTTGATAATTTTGTAATCTTTAAGACAAAGCAATTAACCAATAATTATTTCGAGCTAAATATATTTAATTTTAAAGTTTCTAATTTAGCTACCAAAAATAAGTGTCATATTATGGGTACAAGTAATAACTATAAAATTATATTAAGCGTTTCTCAAATAGAATTCCGTATTTTTAGAATCACTCTTATTTGAATGTGATATCTGTTCATTAATGTAACATTTATACAAGCCGCATATGGCTATCAGTTCTCGCTTTGGTTTATCCTCGAACCACATCGAGAAATTTTGTTTTGATATCATATGCCCACCAAAATTCATACAACTAACGCATGCATGTGTATTATTTCAATTTTAGGGAGGATAGAGTAAACATTAAACTTTTTAGAAGTTACAAACACTACACAAAAGAAAATAGTACATATATGGTAGGTGGACGAGCATGTTGGCAATAAAAATTAAGTGATGCACTAAGATTTGAAGCATATGGGTTGAATATAAACAATATATATCGTACTCCACTATCATATTTCAATCAATTCTTACGATAAGAGGTAGAACAATAATAATCTCATCTTACATCATCAACTTTATCATCAAAATCTAACCTCAAATGGTTTGTAGTGGGAGAACCCTATTTCTACACAAAAGTCCAATTCTCATCAAACTTTCACATATCATTCTCTCTTATGCCAATAATTCTACTCGTTCTTTCCAGCATTGTCGCATACGCACTTCCGAGTTCATCTTCTATTCATCTTTGTTTTTCTAGATAAAAAAATTGGGTTACTAAGTTACGTAGTAGTATCTTAGTAACAAAATTTTAACTTTAAAGAATCCCAAATGAGATATCTATGTATAGAAACACGACATCCAAATGTATAGTTTAATATTGAACCACGTGACCTATTTTTTGGTTGAAGGTATTTATATATTACGACAATATATGTGGCTTCTACCCCTTATAAGATTTGTTAGTACATTTTATCATGTTCAAATTATGGATCTTTTGACATATTTTAACCGAGAGAGTATGCTCGGGTAGAACTCACCCGATACCCTTATGCTTGGAATGAATCTNAAAAAAAAAAAAAAAAAAAAAAAAAAAAAAAAAAAGTGGACCATATTTGGGCCAGGTCATATGGAAAGTCCAGTACAATGGCCCACATGTAAGTTGGGTTCATTTCAATATTGGAAGTCTAATTGGGCTTATAATCTCATAATCCATTTCAGTCTTATTGGGCTCATAATGGGCTTCATTCATAACCTATCACAATGCAAAATAGTAAACGCTAAAGATTTATACTTTTTTTTTTTAAGTTTTATTAATATTATTTTCAAAAAATAAAAATTTCTCGACAATAGTTTTTTCTTTCGTAGAAATTATTGTTATTAATATTTTGTTTTTAAAATATCTTTATTTAAAGAAAATGTAAAGTATATAAACAAAATTATTAGTATCTGTTTTAAACCATACACCTGATGAAAGTTGGATAAATATTGTCTATATATTTGAATATGTATATAAAATATTTCTAATTTAGTCGGGAAGTTAAAACAAACTTAATTATTAGTTTAAATATTTTTATTCAAAATGTATTTCGTTACAAAAATATATGTCCATATTGATATTTTATCGAGTAAAATTAATTTTTGATATTGACATTTTAATCCTTGTTTATAATCTAATTATTGTATATTGTAATTAATTTTATCATTATCTCGATTCACGTACGATAAATTTATAAACCGATTTCTGGCGTTAGATTAATTGACAGTTGTAATAAAATATAACTTATTATAACTTAGCCTAATTAATCCATCATAAAATTATAATCTTATGAAATTAAAAAAAAATCAACCCTTTTTTTTCAAAAAATTGAATCGAATAAGACGTTTTTGAGTTGACGAACACACACTCGTACATAAATTTATTTTTATAATGAAAATACAAACAATTTCAATCCATACAAAAATAATTTTTATTCATAAAAGTAAGAGTATTTTTAAAATATTAAAATATTAATGAAGGTTAAAAAAATATTATTTGTAAGACCATTTTTAAAATATTAATAATAATTTGATTGACACCTCTAAAGTTAAAATATATATATATATATATATATATATATATATCTTTTATTATTATTATTATTAAATTATGATTGCAAAAATAAAATATTTTACAAAATCTGATCACTCCTCAATAATAACACCCACTTTCAAATTCTTCATTAATTCACATAATTATTACAATAATTATAGAAATAATAGATTGATACATTTCTTTTTTCGTGAAATTTCTAAATAAAAATTAATATGATGATATGGAATAATAATAATTGAGGCAAATAGAGTGATATTTATTTTGCAGTTTTATTAAATGAAATATGTGTGTGGTCCGATTTAAATGAATATTAGAAAGTCAAAAGGGACTTGAAGAAATTTAGATAGTGATTTGAAGAATTGACAAAAAAACGAATTTATATGAAATTAAATTTCTTATCTACAAAAAAAAATGAGATAGGATTATATTAAATATTTTCAGCCACTTGAATTTCCAATTTATTGCACCAACCATTATCATACAAATATATGAAAATTCAAGTAGTTATATAGACTATTCAAAAGTCAATTTAGGAGTGTTCCATTATAACAGATTAAGTCTATTTAAAGATGTTTATTAGGGAGATGTTTCACAAATAAACATCAGTTTGTGAATATCAGGAGTGTTCCATCTCGCCGATCACTTTTACCCTTTCTTAGGGAGATGTTTATTTGTGAGATCCCAATTGAAAAAGTGTAAAAATCTCTCCCTAAAAAATGTGTTTTAAATTAATGAGGTTGACGAAATATACATAGTGGGTCAAAACTGATAATATCTGTTAGGGATGGACTTTTTTGTCAGATGAACCAAAAATAGAATTACAACTCAATCCCACCTTACTTTTGAGATTATTATGAACATATAATATTTAACGTTTATAACCAATGTTAATGATGCATTACAACTTACGAATGCTTGATATTTGAGCTCTACGTGATTTAAATTATTAATGTAACATGTATCATGAACAAATAATTTAAAAAAAAAAAGGGTTGGAACGTGAATTCTATTCAAATTGATCTACGAGATTTCCTCAACCCAACTTGTATACACTCTTAATATTATCAAAGACATGCCGTTAAATCATCTAAGGATCCACAAATTGACTAAACGTATATTTTTCAGCCCCTATATAGTTGTCACGACATTTTTGTTCTTCGATCACGACTCTATAAGACCATATCTGTGGTGGATCAATATTTTATTTATCAACCTCATTTATTTTTAAATTAAATTTTCATGTATTTGTGCATTTATAGCCCATTCATGTACCAGACCAAATCCATATCCTTCTACTGTCAAACCGCTCTCTTTATTGCACTTCCTACCCATATAAACATAATTCAATTGATATATATATATATGTGTGTGTATTGATAAATCTGGTTTAGTGGCCCAAAAAAGAAAGCACTTTGATTCGAACCTTCTAGCTACAAGTTCATTGCCGTCCAACTCACATGAAATAAAGATGCCTTTCTATTTTAGAATTGCACCAAAAAAATTCCCATTTAAAATTTTACCATGAAATAAAATGTAATGTTGAAAGGGTAAATGTACTCCCATTTATTGAGCTTCATTTTAAGGATCAAAAGTATAAAAGGGACTGGTTCCTGTTAATTACCTTTTTATGATTATTTTAGAATTTGCGTGCAATAACAAATAATAAATAAAATCAACAACAAATTAAATTTTGAAAGTGACTTTAAACCAACTCAAATATAATTTAATTATTCAATTCACTACTCACCCCCTTAATATTATCCTAATTAATTTTCGATTTTTTTTAATAAAAAATATGTGATTTAAATGGAATGATTTAATTATCAATGATCACTCTTTTTTTATTTTTTGATAATTACCAATTTATTGAAATGATTAATTAATTCATTTACAATTGACCAGAAATTTCTAAGTGCTATACAACTAATCACCTTTTTATTTCCTTCGAATATATATATATATATATATAACATAAAATTAATCAACAAAATAATTTGAAAGATTGAAATAACATAATAATTTATATCTCCATGAGATCCAATTGGAATTATTATTATTGAATAATTCATAATCACACGCTGCGTGCATGTGATTTGGCCAGCCAAAGTATTACTGAACCCTTTTAATTAAGCTGTGACTTCTCAACTACCTGATTTATTCAAACAACTTATTGATTTTAAAAGGGCATTATCGTCTTTTCACCCCCAAAATCTTTTTAAACCTTATCCTTCACATGACTATATTAATGGTTTGAGAGAGTTCATCCACAATTTGAATATGTATACCCTCCAGTAATTGTTTTCAAGATAAATTTTATTTTTATTTTTAATTAAATGTATACATATGAAATCAAATAATAGTTGTTTAGAATATGTTTTTGAACTTTTTAATTAATATAAACGACAAGTTAAAAGAATAAGTTACGATTACCATCTTAAAAATTGATAATTTTACTTATGGTTAAATGATATTTAGTTTACGGTCAGAAATTTACCATCCAATAAGACAATAAGACATGTTAGTTTGCCGTGTCGGTGGGGTACAATGTTCTAACCACCGTCTATAAGACCATTGTCAAGAACTCTCTTCAATCATCATACACCACCACTTTTATATTCATATATTTTTCTAATTAATCTTACTATATATATATATATATATACATGCATTTTGACTTATGTCCACCGGTACAACCCACTGGCTACTTTAGTCATATACATTATTATTCAGTTTGAAACAGTGCTCAATTATTTATCATTATTTTTTACTAAATAAAAATTAATAAACATATATATAAGGACGTAGATTCAACAATTATATATTTAAATATTTAAATGCGTTGATTCCAAAATAATAATATATACCATAAAATTCAAATTATATACCGTTTTTTTTTTAAGGACAAACATAAAATATCACAATTTTATCGTAGATGATGATGATAATAATAATAATAATTATATATTTATTATTATCAGTATTATTATTTTGTTGTTTTCATACTCAACTTATTTAATTCAATTTATTCTCGAGGCTTGAAATAGATTTAATTATTTTTTTTAATATCACATTTCTTATATAAAAGGTAATAAAAAATAGATTAAATTATAAATCATTTGAAAATATAAAATTAAAAGTTTTAAAAGTATTACGTTTTTTTTTTTAAGTTTATGGGGGTAAATTATAACTTAGGTTAAAAAAAATGCGGGTGGGGAGCAAAAATTGACGCGTTTATTGGAGAACAGCTTTTCGAAGTTGATGGGAGGCGGCAGGAATTGTCTGCGGCGGATTATGACCATAAAGTTGGGCCCCACTCCACCCGATCACCGTCAATCACTTTCTTCACGCATCACGCATCACGCATCGTCACCGTCCATTTCCATCGCTCATGATCACGATCATCCATTGGTGACTCGAACTGTAATGCATCCGATTCCCCCTCCCCCGTGTGCGTATTATGCACAACGATTTAATCATATTTACGATCGCGAAAATAAAAAATAAATAAAAATACCATTTTCTTTAGAATTTGTTCCATTTAATCCCTCCATTTTTTTTCTTTCAATTTTTGTCTCTGATAAATTAGCCAACATTTAGAGAAAAGATAAATTATATTTATTTAATCGATTTAAATGATTTTTTTTCGTAAATTAAAAGTTTCAAATACAATCTTTAATTAAATAGATTCAATTTTCAATCAATGGAAAAATTTCAAAAGAAAATAACCTTTTCAAAAAGTGAAGATTTTCTTTGAAATAAAAGAATAAGTAAACAATTCTTTGCTTTTTTTAGTTATTAAATAAAACTGGAATATTTGTTTATATTTTTAATAAATATACAAATATTTTAAGTAGGCAACAAATTTTAATATATATTAGAATTCGAGTTTAAGGGTGGGTAAGCTAACAAAAATCTAATCTGATTCATAATCATATTGTTAAGTTGAGTTATATAATAATATACAATTAATTTTTTATTTGATTAAATTTAGTTTTTAGAAGGATAAGACAACTGCTGCAACACATGTGAGAACCAAATTATAATATTAAAAAGAATAGTCCAATCATACTATATAAAATTAATTGAGATATAATAAATTTTTAAAATTTCAAAACATTTGCAATTTGAAAAAGGAAAAACATTTGGGAATTTATTCTCTACCCATTCTATTCTCAATTTAAAATAAAATAAAATAGGAGAGAAGCAGTATAAAAATTATACGGTGGGCATCCATCCACCGAATAATTTCTCGTATTATTATTACTTTCTTTTTCACCTCACCTACATTTATGTAGCACATTGGAGACGGAGCGCGTAGGGCCCACAACGCAAAGATTCGCCATTTCTGTCAGCAGTATTCGGGTCAGGTCGGGTCAGCGAAACAGTCAAATATCTTATTTATTTTTACATTAAAATTTTGTTTAATTTAAACTTATTCATTTAATTTTTTTTAAAATCTAAATTAGTTGAATAATATGTAATAGAAGATGGTACGTAAATAATAAATATATTCTTAAAATTAGGAAGAATACTAATAAACGCTAACTTTATTTAAAAAAATAAATAAAAAATAAACAAACTATAAAAACTGTTTATTAAGAATATATTAAAGTAAAATTAAACATTTAATTGGCGTTAGCATTTGGGTATGTGTGTCGGTTCTCGGGTTGGACGCTCAAAATCGGAATGGCCTGTAAATATGATATACTGTTATTAACAACATCTCTATATTCTCCTATATAAACATTTCGATTTCCAGAAGTAACAAACAACCCGGCTCCCATTTTCCCCCATTAAACCTCTCAAGATCCTTCGTTACCAAGAAAAATTAAAGCCGTTTGATTCTCCATTCCTGACTTTTCTTCTTCGCTTTCTGTTTCAGGTATTTTTAGGAAACTTTTCTTTTCTTTTTCTTCTTTTATGAATGCTGCTGGGTTCTTCTTGTTCCCACTAATTATTGTTCCATTTTCATGTGCGTTTTCTTTCTTGAATCTACTTTTTGGTTTCCCTTCGTTGTTAAGCTATTTCTTGTGTTATTTAGTTAATCTTCTGTCTGATTATTCAGTTCTATGTCTCTTCCTCTGTGTTTGATGTGTGTAATGTGTTGATTTTTCAATAGATTTCTTGTTTGTTCTTGTTTGTTCTTGTTTTAGTCCATTTGCGTTGGTTGTTGATGAACAAACAAGATGAATCCATTTCTAGATTCTTATTTTTTTCGGATTTTTTTTTTTATCGTAGCTGTTATGTGAATGGCTATTGGCTATCTGTGCAGGAAGAAGATGGCCAGAGAGAACTTCGGTTTATGGCTATTTTTGGTTGCATCTCTGCAGTTTTTCCTTAGAACACAGTGTATTAATGTGGGGATTACTTATGTTCAAGAAGCTGGTATCAAAGGAGGCGGTAAGAAACTCGAGCATCTTGAAATCACTTTTAGTTTCATTATTGGTTTCGTGATTTGTGAACAACCGTGCAGTTTGTTTGGATGGAAGTCCTCCAGCGTATCATTTCAGCGAAGGGTTCGGCGCTGGGATCGATAATTGGTTGATACAACTCGAGGTTTGTTCTTTCTCTCAGAGCTGAAGAAATTAAGTGTTTGTTGTGGTAATTTCAACTTAATTTGATTCACAGGGAGGAGGATGGTGCAACAATGTCACGACCTGTCTCCAACGCAGGGACACTCGTTTAGGCTCGTCTAGGAAAATGGTTACAGTTCTTGCGTTCTCGGGGATTTTGAGCAATAAACAAAAATTCAATCCAGGTTTGGCCTTAGATGAACAATATGATTTGATTGATCGGTTCACTCTTTATCTCAATTATACCAACAATTCTTCCACGCCACAGATTTTTATAACTGGAACAGAATCAAGGTTCGGTACTGTGATGGATCTTCTTTCACTGGAGATGTTGAAGCGGTTGATCCTGTAAGTCTCAATTGTTTCGAGATTAAAGTTTAGATTCATTTCTGAAATAGTGATGAATCTTTGGACCAGGCTACCAATCTGCATTTCAGAGGAGCAAGAGTTTTTCGTGCTATCATTGATAACTTACTCGCCAAAGGAATGAAGAATGCGAAGAACGTATGAACTGAACTTTCTTCTTTGTTATACACATCATAATCTTTAGGGATCTATCTGATGTTGCTGATACTACAGGCTATTCTCTCCGGTTGTTCCGCGGGCGGATTAAGTTCGATTTTGAATTGTGATCATTTCAAATCTCTACTTCCTTCTACTACTAAAGTAAAGTGCCTCTCAGATGCTGGATACTTCATTAACGCGTAAGCTCGTGTTGCTTGTTTTATCTTATCTTTCTTTGTTCGTGTAATATTCCAAGTCCACCGTTAGTAGATATTGTCTTTTTCGGACTTTCCCTTTCGAGCTTCCCCTCAAAAATTTTAAAACGCTTTTGCTAGCTAGGGAGAGGTTCGTTTCGCTCTCCAACCGATGTGGGGTATAGTGTCATCGATGACACACAATCCGTAATCTGGCTTTGATACCATTTGTAATAGTCAAAGTTCACCGCTAGCATATATTGTGTTCTTTGGGCTTTCTGTTTCGGGCTTCTCCTCAAGATTTTTTAAAACGGAGAATGTGAGATCCTACATTGGTTGGAGATGGGAACAAAGCATTTCTTATAAGGGTGTGGAAACCTCTCCCTAGTAGACACGTTCTAAAACTATGAGGCTAACGACGATACATAATGTGTCAAAGTAGACAATATCTACTTGAGCTGTTACATTGGTATCATAGCCAGACACCCTCGTTGGGGTCCCGAAGGAGGATAGATTGTGAGATCTCACGTTAGTTGGGGAGGGGAACGAATCATTTCATTTAAGGGTGAGGAAACCTCTCCCTAGTAGACACGTTTTAAAATCGTGAGGCTGACGGTGGTACGCAACGTGTCAAAGTGGACAATATCGGCTAACAGTGGGCTTAGACTGTTACGGGTAAATTTTTCGTGTTGATCTAATGTAATAATGTAAATACCAGGAAAGATGTCTCTGGCACACAGCACATCGCGGACTTCTACAGCGACGTAGTTGCTACCCATGTATGCTCCTTTTGCCCATCTCTCTCATTTCTCCATGCGTACAGTTGCATTAGTGTATATTCAATTGTGCTTGTTTTCTCAAAATTGTTCAGGCTTCTGCTAAGAATTTGCCTATATCATGCACATCAAAAATGAAACCAGAGATGGTAAGTAACTTATCTTTTTGAGCTTCTTGTTGAACTTCCGGACTGTTTATTAATGCTTTCCAAGCAAATTTCTGCAGTGCTTCTTTCCCCAAAACGTGGTTCAGCTCATTCAGACACCAATATTTCTTGTAAATGCAGCCTATGATTCATGGCAGGTTAGCAAAATTAGCCCATCTAAAACATGTAAAGCCCCCAACTTTTGATATCAATTGTTTCTGAATCATCATGTTCTTGAAACCACCATCCAGATCAAGAACATACTGGCGCCCGGCGTCGCCGATCCGCACGGTACTTGGCACAGCTGCAAGCTCGACATCAAGAACTGCTCGCCTATTCAGCTACGAACCATGCAAGGTAGTAGAACATCAAGCTCAGCAGTCTTCAAACTGTTTGAGAAAGTGTTTTATTCTAATCTTTCTGGTTTTGGATTAGATTTCAGGGTTCAGTTCTTGAGTGCATTGAATGGCGTTGGAAGTTCTTTATCTAGAGGATTGTTCATAGATTCTTGCTATGCTCATTGCCAAACCGAAACGCAGGAGACATGGCTACGAGCAGACTCTCCCACGCTGAGTAAGACGGTAAGTAATCAACATGAATGCCATTGCCTTTGCCATTGTTCTTCAAACTATACCAACTCTTTTCATGAATTGGAATATGCAGACCATTGCAAAGGCAGTTGGAGACTGGTATTTCGACCGGAGTCCGTTCCAGAAGATCGATTGTCCTTACCCGTGCAACCCGACATGCCACAACCGCATTTTCGAAGCGAAAGACAACCTCGAATGAGGAATCTATTACAACAATTACGTTATAACTTACGATAAGAAATGATATAGTTTAAAATTTGAATGCGATTCAGGACGGATATATAAAGATGGAATCATCATTCATCCAAGCGTTGGAAATAAGAACGAAAGGCCATTGGCTGCACCAAACTCAATGTCTGGCTTAGCGTTGCCATATTGTTGAAGATTAAACGTGGATTTCTCTTCAATGGAAATCTATCACCTTAAATTGTAATGATTGTTTGAACCTTTATAGATTTCTCTTATATGAAAATTAATATTTCCTTATATTTGGTACTTTTTATTTTCATTGTTTCGAGCATTTAATATTCACCTGATATACTTAAGAAATAAATAAAAAATAAAAAAAAATACTCAAATAGGCAATAAGCCAAGAACAAGAACCCTTTCGTTGAAATACTGTAAAATTTAGTTTTTGATTGGGGGTTCATAAAGAATTATTATTATGATTTTTTATTGTAAAATTTTCATCATAATTTAACTAATAAAAATCCTAATAATTATAAAAATATTCATTAGTATAAATATTTGACTTTGATAAATCAATACTTTGTACGAAAATTTCTCGAAACTAAAACTATTTATATATAATTTGAAATAAAAAAAATTTCGTTATTTATTTTAAATGTATGTTTTTAAAATAAAATGTTTAAAATCATTTAAATGAATTTTGATGATATAAAAATCAAGATTAGAAGTATTAATTTAATTTAGAATAATTAGATGTGTATTAAAAATAATTTTAGATTTAAATTTCTAAATTTATAATTTAACCCAGGAAAAAAGAAATCTAGTCACACTGGGAAAAGTCTTCTAAATTTTCAGCCATTTTACGCGAGATCTTTGCTAGAGCTCACTGGTTCATTTCCATGGTAGCTTAGACGCCTAGTAGGTTTCGCTTAAATGGATTGGGCATTCGTCCGCAAAGCTTGGGACAAATGGGCTTCCGGCAGCATTGGCACCTTCGGTAACCAACACCGACCGCCATTTTCAATTCGTATAGAATATCGATGTGCTTAAATGCGATTTTAATGGATGTTTGTTTGTTTGTCGTAGGTCAGCCATTGAAAGCTGCTCTGTTGATCAATTATGATCCTACTGGACCTTCCCGTTTGCTTTCGACCATGTAAGCACTCTTCATTTCCGATTTGAATGTTCTCATTACTTTCAATTTTCTGTTTTCATTCTTGTGTAGGGTTCTTGGCGATTGAAAAATGTTTTGTTTTCTGAGATTAAACAATTTTCAAATTCAATAAGCATATTTCGTAATGAATTGTTTTTCTCTCCAAGTAGTACATCGTTTCCTAATTTTTACTTATTATGCTAATTCTACTGTCTTTCATAATTTTACAAGTTCTAATCGCTAGTTCTAAGTCCATATTTGGGATTAGGGTTAGGGTTGGAACTAGCTCAAACTGTTAGGGATTTGGTTGTGCTATAACTTCCAGTTTGATAATTCTAGAAGTTAATTTGTCCCAGTTTTTTTCTAGTTCAATCTCTGTCTTTGAAACATGAATCTTCTGGCTGTGGGTCTTCTCTGTATTTTCATTTAAATCTGTTTTGGAAGCTCTAAGAGCTTGTTTGGTGTTTGGCCTTCAGTGCAGAACAAGAAGGAATATTGCTTAATCCTATAGAACTGAATCAGTTTATCGATTTCATCAAACGTGACAAACCCCAAAATGAGAGTTTCAGCATCGGCTCAAATCAATGTAAGTGTTCTTGTGTGCTTTTCGTTCATTTCTTCTGTTAAACATTTTGTTTTCTTGAATTGATGGCAATATTCAAACATTATTGTTTAACGCTACATTATTATGTGTGTAAAGTGAGAGTTAATTTAAGATTAGTTAAGGCATTATCTTAGTTATTGTCTATGAGATCCCACATCCGTTGGAGAGGGGAACAGAGCATTCCTTATAAGGGTGTGGAGACCTCTCCCTAGCATACGGGTTATAAAACCTTGAGGGGAAGTCCAGAAGGGAATGTCCAAAGAAGACAATGTTTGCTAACGGTGGGTTTGAGCTATTACAAATGGTACCAAAGCCAGACACCGGGCAGTGTGCCAGCGAGGATGCTGCACCCTGAAGGGAGTGGATTGTGAGATCCCATATCGGTTGGAGAGGAGAACGAAACATTTCTTATAAGGGTGTGGAATCCTCTTTCTAGCAGATGCGTTTTAAAACCTTGAAGGGAAGTCGAGAAGGGAAAGCGTGGAAACCTCTTTCTAATAAATGCATTTTAAAACCTTGAAGGAAAGCCCAGAAGGGAAAGCCCAAATAAACCATATCTAGGTGGGATTGAGCTATTACATTGTTATCTTTGAAAAACGGTCATAGGCTCATGTGTATAAAGATGTATATTCTTTTTCCGTGCTTAGACCCACCCAAGTTTAGCAGCCTCAAAATAGGGGAGAAGCCAAAAAAAAAAAAAAAGGCATTGGAGGCCTCAAAATCATCCGGAGATGTGGAAAAAAGAAAGTAGAGCAATAATTTTATTTTGAAGTACGAGGGCAGGATAAGATATTATCGGTTGAGCCAAAAGGAATTGCAAAAAGTGAAAAAAGAAAAAACTTCGCAGTGAGTTTGAATAACAGAAGAACAATGCTTTTCCGGAACATTTCTGATTTCAATTAGGCTTTTCTGTCTTTACCTTTGAAGTTGGGGCGACTGCTTTTAAGATAATATTCTCATCTTCATACCATACCATCAATGAAATTGTTTCTTTATAATATGCATGCAATATTCTCATATAATAGCAACCACAGAATGGACCAAAACTGGCAATATTTGGAATTGTTTGTCTGCAGTTCATGCTGGATTATAGTTTGGTTTTTATACGCACGAATCTAACCTTAATAGAACTTTATTTCAGACATAATGACATCAGTCCATGAGAATTGGTTTTGTGCAAGGTGCATGAACACTATAAAGCATGCTGGTGAAGGCGTTGTTATAGTGCAAACAACAGCCTTTGTTTTGGTTGCTATGTAAGTATAGTTTACTGCTAAAAACTGCTTTGTTTTTCCCACTTATCCAAATATTTCTCGCATTGGTAGAGACTCGATAAAGTTCAAAGAACCAGAAGATTCTCGTTTATGTGTGCTTTTTTTTTTTTTTTTTTTTTTTTTCTTCTAAACTAGAAGTCCTCTTAAATCCTTACAGGTATGATGGTTCGATTGCAGCAGCGTCTCGCGCTATGGCGTCTGCCGATCAGTTATCTTGGCAGTTAGGCAGGAAAAATCTTTAGTTGCCTTGAAGTAAAATCTTGTATGAACTGATGTAGAATTGCACTAGAGTAATGAATATATTTTTAAGCTTTGGACCTCGGTTTTGACTGTTATAAAACTATAGAACTACTATCTATTATCAGGGATATTGACCATGATGTATGATAGTTATTTCGTAAAGATGAGATATATGGTAGGTATTTGATAAAGATTTGATAGAGATATATTTAATAGATTATATCGGGTACGTTAAATCTGACTGAAACTATATATATATCTCATTAAATAGTGTTATTAAAATATACTTTCTTTATTTTCCGTATTCTCCTTGAATTTTATCTCTCATATTCTTTGTGTTTATCCTGATCGAGTGTGTTGTTGTGCGATCGTAGCACATTTTTCAAATGGTAAACAGGCTCAAGGTTCTAGAATCTGTTGATGACTATATCATGCTTTCTTTTTTGGGCTTTGATTTTTTTTTTTTCTGGCATTTATATTATATAATATGATCTTTTGTTCTATACGTCATCTTCCCAAGTTGCTGTGGTTGCTGCGTCTTAATTTGATTCATAGGGAGCGGCAGCTGAAGATAAGGTTTTAGCAGCATTATTTTATTAGAGTTTTATCTTTGTTCTGCACAATAAACCATTGTACAGATAGCACCTGCATTCTTTGCATTACCACAACTTGGCTCGGTTACTTAGGTTTAATGATCTCATTCTTCGATAAGTAGATTCGACGTTCTGCTTGGTTCTTGATTCTAACTCTATGGATGTTATAATTTTAAATCATTGCTCTCTCTTTGAAATGTCTAGTCTCTTCGAAGCCATTTTAAAGATTAGAACTGGACCACAAAACATAATGTTTGGTGTGCGCTTTTTTAATGTCTCAATGGACCACGTGCTTTATTGAAATCTTATAGGAAGATACCCCTCGAGAAAAATGAAAAGGTAAAAACCAGCGAGAAAAATACTTTTCAAACATTTTTTTTCCATTTTTTTATTAAATTTTTTTTATATGAGATCTCGTTTCCGTTAGAGATGTGAATGAAACATTTTTTTTTTTATAAAGGTTGGGAAATTTCTTCATAGTAGACAACGTTTTATTGTGGGATTCATGGCGATACGTAACGGGTTAAAGGGGACAATATATATCTACTAGCGGTGGACTTTGGCGGATACAATTTCAAACTTTTCATTACTAAACGGCTAGTAGTGCATTTTTTTTCGATTTCCGTTCTTCTATTCTTATTTGTTTAGTAAGAAAACACATTACCCTTTGTTTTTTTTTTAAGTCACAAAACAATATATTACACAAATGAAAAAGGGATTAAAAAGGGGTCAAATATCCAAATCATATTTCTTGTGACCCAAAAAAAGAGAATAAAAAATATACAATCATTTCACCAAAATTTGAAGATTGGCTCTCATGGACGAAGATTCTCTCCATGTGCCAAAAGTTTCATCCTTTTCATTTATTTAATTTTCAAATTTGGTGTTGTTTTGTATTTATATATTAAATACCCATTTTCCTTCCAACCTTGAATTAATTTAAAATTGTATGTTTCCATATAAATATAAGCCATATCTTTCTGAAAATCCTCAAAAGATTTGATGTTTGTATGAGAGGTGTTTGAATTATTGCTCCATTTTCAAATAATCTCTCTTTTTGAATACATATAGTTTCCCTAAGTAGGTGGATAATGATTGTATTATTGTAGCAATATTCAAAACCAGGGAACTAAGGGACCTTTTGCAAAATCTTTTATACTTCAAATTTCACTTTTCAATCACAACATACACCACCCTATATTTAATATGCTTTCAAATGAGTATCAGATCCAGACACCAGACGATCTACTAACAAGGATACTCAGTTTCGAACGCGGTGTATTGGGAGTCCCACATTAATTGGAGTAGAGAACGAGTGCCAATGAAGATGTTAGACCCTGAAGAGGTAGATTGTGAGGTCCCATATCAATCGGAGAAGATAACCAAACATTTTTTATAAAGGTGTGGAAACTCCTCCCTAACACACGAGTTTTAAAAATCTTGAAGGAAACCTCGAAAGAAAAAACTCAAAGAGAACAATATCTGCTAGCGGTGAGTTTGAGCTGTCACAGTTTATAAACGATGTACTTGAAATCATTACCTTTATTGAGTTATTGATACACCTGTTAATAGATTAGCAATAATCATTGATGTACTTAGATTAAATACAATTATTCATGACATATTGCCACCAGAACTTCAAAAAATACAACCAAAATTGACTGGAAGATCCGAACCGGAAGACAAAGGAAGGCCCAAGAAGAATGTACGGAATTGGGCCCAGTGGCCCACGGGTGCAATTTTCGAAGGGGTCGGGTGTTTGAATTTTTTCCCCTGAACGGGGGCTGAGAAAGCGCCATGTTCTTCGTTTTTCAATCTGAAAATCAATATCTAATCTATCATTAAATTCGCACCGGAAATTACTCTCTACTTCAGTTCCGTTCGTTTCCTTTGCTTAGCATTTGGATAATCAATAATCTGTACACCAAGAAAGGAACTCCATTTCCACGTCTCTGTTCTGCAAGTTACTTTGTCTCTTTCTTCCATCTACTCATCACTATATGCATTCCAATCCCACGCTTTCCCCTTTTTCTTACTTTTCCAGTTCTTATTTCTTACTTTTAATCTTACATTAATCTCAAATCTGCGTTTATGGACTCCTTCTAGATCTGAGTTGTTCCAATCTTTGCCTCTTTCGCATTTTTCATGGAGTAAGAATCGGCCTTGGTTGCGAGGAATGGGAGCCAGTGGGAGTAAGTTGTCGAGTAGTTCGCCGCCGCCGCCGCCACCACCGTCGGCGGCGGCGGCGAATCTCTCATGTTCTGGGAGAATCCGGAGGGGGAGATCCAAAGGCCGTAGAGTCTTCCAGTCTGCTTGCCTCGGTACCCCCTCTGGATCGCACCACAGCGACAATGACGATAATGTACGTGATTTCCCCGCTTTTTTTGAGATGGAAAGTTGGTTTTTGTTGTTGTCTTATTGATGATACTGATTCAATGGGGTGGGCGGATATAGATTGTTGAGATTCAAATTTCTGCATCTTTGTGGGGTTTTTTTTTAGGTTTAGCCGTCGATATTTTACTTGTGGGTTGTATGAAATTTTTTGATCACGAGTGCTAAATCATAAATAAACTGAGCTATGCTTCATTATAACTCGTATGAATGGGCCCTTTTGATGAGTTTTCTGAGTTAATTCGAAGCATTTTTCCATGGAGAAGTGAACTTATTTAGTTATTTGATTTTCTGATGTGCAGTCTGAAATCTTAACAATGTTAATTAAGTTATCCTGGTTTATGAATCATTCTGCAGGATTGTAAAAGTGAGAACAAAAAGAATGCTCATGATTATTCATCTGCAAATCAGACTGATCAAGCTAATGATCAGATGAAAATTGAGGGTTACAGAAGGGTCAAAGCTGAGGAATCTCTTGAAATGCCTTGCGTATCATCAAATGTTGAGTTTGATGGATGGGATCAAGCAGGTGTTGCTGTTGCAGCAGCAGCTCCCAGAGCTGGAAGTACCTCTGCTCGTGTATCGTCCCTGCAATCGTTGAACCCTTCGAGTAACTTCCTTTCTCGCTTTAGTTTCATTCCTGGTAATATAAGCTTCAGACTTAGTAGAGCAAGCAGTTTAGGATCATCTAGATCTTTTCCTGTGTCTTCAACAAATCTTTCAATGTTGAACGATGAAGCCGAGCTTCATTTATCAGACAGACCTCCTGGAGGCTTGGGTGCTCAAGATGAAACTCAGCAAGGTAGTGACTTGCTTCCTGCGTCGCCGGCTAGTGCAACTCGTGCTCAATGTTATGGAGATAGTCCTGCCAATTTTAGGCTAGATACACAAAATTTGAGTCTTTCTGATAACTTACAAGACAATCAGTCAGTTGGAAACCTTTCCCATGCTCAAACTCTACCTGAAAATGAAAGCAGTGAGATTAGACAATCTGACAGGCGGACTGGATCTAGGGAACCGGTTGAACGCAATTTTCGTTTCAGTCGGACCCTTAGTGTTGGAAGACTGCGTGATAGAGTTCTTCGTAGATCATCATTGTCTGATTTCACATTTTGTCCTCCACAACAAGATGGTGAAGAGAGAGGTGCAAGTCACAGTGGTGATGGTGGACATGTCTGGACTGCTGAGACGAGGGCGTTGGCATCTGTAGATAATGCTATGACCTCGCCAACAACGTCAGGTTATCCGGCTTCTAGTCTATCCAGTTCGTTGTTCAGCACCCAAGGTTTTGAAATGGAAACTACACGACCTAGAGAAGCTAGATATCATGATCTGCTGGAACACAGATCAAATTTCCTCGAACGGAGAAGACGAATACGGTCCCAGGTTTTGTAATTATTCTTGATGGAATTTATTTTTATGCTATGGTCGATAGGCAATAGTACATAAGTATTGATGTTTGGTCATATTTCATAACAGTGCACCTTGCGGGTGGGGGTGGGTACAAAACTAATTCTAGGTATCTCGTATTCTTTTTCCTCTCTTAATCCACTTTCATGCAGGTTCGTGCCTTACAGCGGTTGGGAAGTCGCTTTGAGAACCTATCTGGGCACGAGAGATCGTGCATATTATCCGGTCAACATAGAACCAGTCATTGTACTTGTCGTATCAACAATCGTGACACAAACGTAAACGATAACACAAGTGCTAGAGCCAGTATATCAAGAATTGTAATGTTAGCTGAAGCCTTATTTGAGGTAAACTCATATATTATCACCTTCTCTGCTTAGTTTCCTCACATTTTATCTATACTAGTTGAATCTCTGTACTCATTTTAATTAGGTTCTGGATGAAATTCACCAGCAATCTGTAGTTTTATCCTCCCGCCCTGCGTCTTCTTTTGGCTCTCTGCCTGCTCCGAACGCTGTTGTAGATTCTTTGCCTGTTAAATTTCATTCCAAGTTGCAAAAGCATCAAAACGAGGAAGCTGCCCAGTAAGCATTTACCTATACTTCTATTTTCTATGCACTCTATCGTGTTTTCGACACGATTGAACGCTTCTTTCGTGTTTAAGACATTCTTACCACATATATTCATTAAGTTTATGCCAACTTCTTCTTTCCCTTTTCGCACAAACTGTTTCATGTCTTATCTCGACGTGTGTCTGATGTGTTCGTGTGTAACCGTTCTCTGTATTATGAATCTACAGATGCTACATATGCCTGGTCGAGTACGAGGAAGGGGATAGCATGAGAGTGTTGCCTTGCCATCATGAATTTCACGCAGCATGTGTCGACAAGTGGCTGAAGGAGATCCACAGGTATTATCGGGTCCATGTACCGTTTTCTTGCTTCTTGAACTGTATAAAAATCAGTACATATCATCATACACTAGTCATCTAGTACATATCATACATGGGGTAGGCCTGACTTCACATGATCAAATAAATGAATCTTACTATCGACTCGGTCGATGCATCCAAAACTCGATCGTTCTGACTCGCCTTTGCGTGGTATTATACAGGGTGTGCCCGCTCTGTCGAGGGGACATATGCAGCAGATCTGATGCGTTATCAGACGATGTTAAGTGAAAACAATTCGTTTCCATCCAAAACGTGCTGTCTTCTGTGTATGCTTCGAAATCGAGTGATGGCTGCTAGCTAGAAAATTGTAAGGGTTTGAAAATGATGATGAAATATTCAGGTTTTTTGTTCTATAAGGATGAACTTGCTAGACTGTTGTATGTAATGGAAAGTGGAGGATTCAGCAGTTGAGAAATATATCAGCCTTTTTTTCTTTCTTATTTCTAAGGGCATAATTTACTTCTTTATGAATTATTTTTTGTTTTTTTTTTTTAATTTCTTTTCTTAAATTTGAGAATGATAAATTAAATTGTATTTTTAAATATCCAAATTTTTCTTTAATAAATTTTAAAATTGACCCCTAATCTTAGTTTTTTTTTAAAAAAAAATTCATTCCCCTTGGAAAATATATTTTCATTGTTTTAAGTATATGAAAATTATTATTATTATTTTAAAATATTTAAATTAAAATATAGTGGCTGAAATAATATATATTATTTTTACTTTAAAAAAGTTTTAGTAAGGAAATTTATTTTAAAATTAAAATACTCTAAATTAATTGAAAATTTTATAATTGTTGTATACATAAATGAGTGAGAGGCGAAGGGAGGGCAGAGATTTGTTTGTTTTTTAGCATCAGCTTATGAGTGAAAGGCGAAGGCGCGCTCGTCTTGCCGGGAGAGATGGACGCAGAGGAGAGCTGCAATCGGAATTCTTGAGGGTTACTGATTCGAACGAATCAATGTAATTCGAAATTGTTTGTAAGCTGCTAGAATTCGACGAAGATGAGCGGCAGCTTAAACGACGATAGTTTCCATCAAGATCTTCAGCCCCAAGCCAATCATGGTTCCGACTACTTATCGCATCAACTTCAACCTCCGCCGCCGCCTCGTCGTCCTCGTGGTTTTGCCGCCACCGCTGCTGCCATGGGACCGACTAGTACCACGGCTGCTGCTACTGGCGGTAAGGCAAAGAGAGAGAGAGAGAAAGAAAAAGAGCGGACTAAGCTTCGCGAGCGCCATCGCCGAGCTATTACCAGTCGAATACTGGCGGGACTCCGCCAGTACGGTAACTTCCCCCTCCCTGCTCGCGCTGATATGAACGATGTGCTGGCCGCACTTGCTAGGGAGGCTGGCTGGGTTGTCGAGACCGACGGCACCACCTACAGGCATTCCACTCCTCCTTCTCAGTCCCAAGGGGTTGGCACTTCTATTCAACTCTTCATGTATTTTAAAAATTCAATTTAAGAGTTATTGTGACGCTAATTTTTTCGTACTTAGATATGTTTATGGATTCTTTACAACAATTATTGATTGATCTCTGATGTCTCTAAAAGAATAGAAAATGAACGAATACAACTTGATGGAGCACGAGAAGATCGTAACGACTAATGATGAATGCTGCAAAAGGAAATAGGAAGATAAATGAAGTTTCAGTGATGAGTGATCTTAGCGGGCGCTTGAATTATCTCCTTGCTTATTCTCGCAGTTGCACTGATACTTTTACAGACAAATAAGTAATTTAAGAATTATGCTGAATTTTAGGTGTGGATATCTGGCAATGCTTCATAGATTTCCATAGTCCTTGGAAAACCTTCGTGTATCTTTGCTATATGTTTGCTTTGTACTAGCAGACAACGTAGATGGTGTTAGAGTTTTAACTTGGGGAAGATGATCTAGGCAGAACACTTTGCCTTCTTCCTGTCCGCCAATGAGGATTATAAAATATAAAATATGTCATCATATGATAAATATGGTTGAATTTGATCGTCCTAGTTTCTATGCAGCTTAAATCCTTTGTATTATCCATTCTTTCTAAAGTGTTGATCACTGTTGGTTGTAAATACTTAACAGGCAGCATTTCCAGTAAGGTCAGGTGTAAGCCCTATCTCATCCAGTTCTTTTAAGGGATGCTCTATTAAAGCAGCATTAGATTGCCAACCATCTGCTCTCCCGATTGACGAGAGTTTGTCTCCAGCATCTTTAGATTCAGTTGTCATCACAGAACGAGATGCAAAGAATGAGAAGCAGACAGCTTCAAGCCCTCTTCACGCTGCTCACTGCCTGGAAGATCAGGTGAGGTTTTTCACTAGCTAGTTCTTTTTCCCCCATCCAACTTTATGTGCCCAGTTTGATTTCTTAAAAAAGCAATGTATTATGATTTACATAACTGAAATTTAAACCTTTTGTTTCCTTTCACACGGTTAAGTGATGTCTTGATACACATCAGGTATAAAAGAAATTCTCTGCTTCTTCATTTTACAAAGATTGACCATTTAGGACATTCACAATGTGAGTACAGACATTGTACAACTGGAAATTGATATATTTTGTATGGAACAAAGAGTCTAAGTAACAAATAATATTCCCTTCGTCCTTTTATCAAAAAGACAAATCCCTTCGTCATATGGAGATATCTCTCTGTAGTGACACATGGTGCTGTCTACTAAGACATGCTGAAATCTTCCATTGTAGTTAACGAAAAAGAAAAAAAAAAAAAAAGTCGTGTTGCCTATGCTACTTAAGAAATTCATGAAAAATTGATATTGTCCAGATGTTTTCAGTTTATTTAAAATTTTCACTTTAATTTGTACTTCTATACTATAAATAATTGAATAAAATGAGTTAATTATTATGGGAGTAGTATGAAACTTTCTGACCAGTATCAACATCCTGTGATGTATTAAGCATGTTCCTTCCTATTTTTCTGCTTCCCTGATCTTCTTTGAAACTTATGAGTCTGATAAAGACAATTTTTTGGTCGACTGGTGCAGCTTATTCAAGATATTCACTCTAGGGAGAATGAGAGTCAGTTCAGAGGCACTCCTTATGTTCCTGTTTATGTAATGCTTGCTGTAAGTGGTTATTATTTTGTGTTTTAATCAGTTTTTATTTCATTTGTTTTTTCAGATTTTTACCTTCTTTGTCTTGTTTACTTCGTCAAAGTTTGGATTGCTAATTTATTCCAACTTTGTTCCAGACTGGTATCATTAACAACTTCTGTCAATTGATTGACCCTGATGGCGTCAGGCAGGAGTTAAGTCATTTGCAATCACTAAATGTTGATGGTGTTATTGTCGATTGTTGGTGGGGTATTGTTGAAGCTTGGAACCCACAAAAGTATGTGTGGTCTGGCTATAGAGACCTGTTTAACATCATACGTGAATTCAAGCTGAAAGTGCAGGTAGTTTTCCCATAATAAGCTGCACATATGGCTCCGTTTGTGTTTTGGTCAGATCCTGTGAAATCTAAATCAAAGTAGCGTCAGTAAATATGCTATTGATTAATGCAGGTGGTTTCCCTTCTGTTTTATTGCCAACACAGAAATATTTTCATAATTTATATGTTGTAAGAAGCCCCAATTTATTGANTTTTTTGTTATCTCATTGCATTGATCTTCATGAGATTGAATGTATATTCTAACTCCTGATTTGTAAACGAGCAAAGTCTCATTGAGTATTCTAACATCTCAGGCACCCATTTAGATTACTGTCACCTTTAGACTCTTTGCTGCTCTGCATAAATTTCTGTTTGTGTATTTTGGATTTAAAATAAGAATCCTTGTCCACCTTCAGTTTGAGACATGATTTTGCTTGTGAGGATGCATAGCCTGCTTTAGGAGCATTGTGATTAATGATTGATTGTCATAAATTTTGAATTTCTAACAATTCTCTAATCACTTTTGGAAATTTATTTCAATAGGTTGTGATGGCATTCCATGCATTTGGAGGAACTGAATCAGAGGATGCATTCATCAAGCTCCCACAATGGGTTTTGGAGATAGGGAAGGATAACCCAGATATATTCTTCACTGATCGTGAAGGAAGGAGGAATAAAGACTGTCTGTCTTGGGGCATTGACAAAGAGCGAGTTTTAAGAGGAAGAACTGGCATTGAGGTAATGAATTATTTTGTGTGCAATAATACCGCAATTTATAGGATGTCAAACTGTGATAACTTAAGATTTCTTTTGTTGGTTTAAATTAATTGAATACTTAAACAATTTTCTAAGTTCGATGATGCATTTCCTTTCAGGTTTTCAGTTCTGGCCATAAGCTTCTTTTCCATTATCATCCCAATTATAACCTAGTTTTATGTGCCTGAATTAATCTCAACTGTTTTCAGGTCTACTTTGACTTTATGAGAAGCTTCCATACAGAGTTCAATGATTTGTTTGCTGAGGGTCTCGTCTCTGCAATTGAAGTAGGACTGGGGGCATCTGGAGAACTAAAATATCCTTCTTTCTCAGAAAGAATGGGATGGAGGTATCCTGGTATCGGTGAGTTTCAGGTATCTATTAAAGATTATCCCTTCCATCATAATGTTAATCCTCTGTTCTTTGGATTTATTGGCCATCCAAATATTGTGTTTCTTATCATGAAGCTCCTATCAGGTTTTAGGATGTTCAACAAATGGCGTGCTTTATATTGGCTTGAAAGTACTTGGTCACATTTCTAAGTTCCTCTAGAAAGTAATAAACCTACTCCTAAAATGGACTCTCAAGACCTAATCACCTTTTAAGACCAAGCAGACTAATTTATGACCATTGGATATTATGTTTTGGGACCTAAATAGCTGATTGCCTATTTTACCTCTGGTGAATTTGATGTGCAGTGTTATGATAAGTATCTACAACAGAGTCTGCGCAAAGCTGCTGGGCTGCGTGGTCACTCATTCTGGGCTAGGGGACCTGATAATGCCGGCCAATACAATTCTAGACCACATGAATCAGGGTTCTTCTGTGAACGAGGTGATTACGATAGCTACTATGGGCGCTTTTTCCTCCAATGGTATGCCCAGACGCTGATATATCATGTAGATAATGTATTGTCTCTTGCAAGCCTCATCTTCGAGGAAACAAATTTTATTGTTAAGGTATGAATCATCTTATTGGTCAATCTTAGCTTTATGCTAGATTTTTTCCATAGCTAATGACATGTAATACTTTTCATGAAATTGTTCTTGTGCCCTTCGGGTGATTAATTCTTCAAGAAATAAGTTTATCTTCAGGCCACGAGATCTAGATTAGTCACCTTCATAGAACTTGTTTTTAATCAGTATCATAATCAGATGTGCTTCTGTTAATTTGACCGGCGTTTGAGTTATCTTCTCTTGTAGCTACCTAACGCTGGTTGTAAGATATACGTTCGGAGAATTGGACTCCACCCTTGTGTGTTACATGTTCTAGGCTTGAGAAGGGGAGTGGCGGGTGATATTCTATTGGCAATTTGGATTTAGACATCGAGCTAACAGAGAGAATATTGGGGGCAGATTAGGAAATAGCAGAAAGGATTTGGGTGTATTATATATTATGTTACGAAGAAGAGGAAAGTGAGGAGTCTATTAATGTTTAAGAGTCCTCCAACAGGGAGAACGAGTATCTCGGAGCTTTTGATTCCCCAGAGGTGGATGTAGAGGGCCATAGTACAACCAAATCCTTAAATTTCTCATCCTGTCTCCTCTTTTTTCTTCCCTATTATTCACTGACCAATCCGAGATCATCCCTTTATATTTGAAGAATCTTAAGTGAATATAGAAGAAGCTAGAATATATAATAACGTTTTTCAACTATTAATGAATATTTTGTTAGGGGATTCTGCCTAAAAATTCCAGTGGGATAACGACTGTGTTTCTGATTCCCACGCAACTTCAGTTTTTTTTTCTCGATAGAACCATCATATATCATTGTATTCCCTACTTGCTTAATTAATCTCCAACCATGGATACAACAACTTCTATAAGACAATCCGCATGCCATATAAACTTGCCAACTTTGGTCCTCATTTTCTGGGTTCAATTCCTGAAATATTTGATGTTCATCAGTCAATCCTATAGCTCTTAGTCATGGACTTAATTGCAAATCTGTTCTTAAATAGATGTTTTTGTTAGCACAGATCCCTGCAGTTTATTGGTGGTATAAGACTTCTAGTCATGCGGCAGAGCTCACAGCTGGGTTTTATAACCCCTCTAACCAAGATGGTTACTCCCCTGTTTTCGATGTTTTGAAGAAACACTCTGTAATAGTCAAACTCGTCTGCTGTGGCATGCCAGTTGCTGGTCAGGAAGAGGGGGATGCATTGGCTGATCCAGAAAGTTTGAATTGGCAGGTGGAAATTTTTTTAAGTATCTTATGCTTTTTCTTTAGATCATTGAGCTTCTATGGGTGCCTTGGCTATGATTTTTTGGCCATTGATTAACGCCTTTATAAAGTCTAATGGATAGGAGTTCTCTTCCGGATGCCCATAAAGTTTTGAAAAATCCAACATCTTAGAGAGAGATAGAGAGATAGAATTATAAATTGTTAATTTTTTTATCACAATTTTCATATTTTATCGAGAAACAAATCTAATCTATTTCAAAATAGTCTTTTGAACAACCTATCTGGGAGATTGTTTGGAAGGAGAATTTTCATTCTATGGTTATAACATTATGGTGACTTCATTTGTTTGGAAGTGTTTTAAAAGATAGTTTTCTATTTTTTTTAGAATATAAATTCTTCAAAATTTTATTCAGATATTATTTAAGTTTATTTATTTTTCTTGTAGCATATTTACTGTAAATACTTTTTTCTTAAAAAAATAAAAATAAAAATTCAACATCTCAAATTTGTAAATTGTGATATAATTTCAGTAGGATCAATGATATTAATTGTACATGTTACTTCAAAATTTTCTAACACAGACAAATTTGAAAACAATGACAGAAAACTGTTCTCAAAACAAAATTCCTTTTTTCTTGTTATATAATGACCTTTAACAGGTTGAAACTTAACTGTTTATTCTCTCTCATGTTTTCCTTCTCTATCAATGCCTTTAAAGAGAAATCTCCATGTCTTATCTGCAGATTTTAAATTCAGCGTGGGATCGAGGCTTAACTGTAGCTGGTGAAAACTCTCCTTCATGCTATGACAGAGATGGATATATGAGAATCATCGATATGGCGAAACCGCGGAGTGACCCTGATCGCCATCATTTCTCTTTCTTTGCATATCGCCAGCCTTCTGCTTTGATTCAAGGAGCGGTTTGCTTTCCAGAGTTGGACTACTTTATTAAGTGCATGCATGGTAAGTATCTAACTTGTTCGTCTTTATCTTTTAGGGTAATGGGTCGTTGCATCAGAAAACTATTAATTGATACATATATGTTATAATTCAGACATATAAACAGGCCCTTAGTTCATTCTAGTACTGGTCAAACAAGCCCTTGTCCAATCTTTTATCACGAAGAACTTTATTGGGTAGGCTGGGGGGTAGAAGAATCCCGTGTCATTAACATAATTTATTCTTAACGAACTTTGAAGAAATTTGGATTCATAATATATGTTTCTATGGTGCTATTTTAACAATCTTTTGCAGGCGAGATAGAAGGCGATTTGGTGCCCAGTTGAAGTTAAAAAGTCTCTCTCCTGCATGGATTTCAAATAGTGGCTATCATTCTGGGCATGATCAGGTAAACTATTGTTGTCTCGAACCTCGTAAAAGAGCATAGTGATTGTAAATTTCATCTTCTATGCGATTCAAGTTGCTGGCTTTGAATTTACCTGTTAAAGTTTGTTAGTGACTTTTTAACTGGGAAAATTCAGTAGGTTTAAAATATTATCGAGGTTTCAAATCTTCTACCCCATCTAGGNAAAAAAAAAAAAAAAAAAAAAAAAAAAAAAAAAAAAAAAAAAAAAAACTCGAAGGTCGAGAATGAAGGTCGGATATGACTAAATACTCGAGGATTTAGTCTATAAGAAAATCTCTCTTCTTTTTTTTTTTTCTTTCTTTTCTGTAAACTTTTAGGGTAAATATTTTTCAGAGGTGTATCCAGACAGCGGCCAAGTTGTGTCCAATAGGAGAAATAAAATAAAATAAAAAACTTGTGTTCAAACATAGCCATGTCTAACACGTGTCTAGGATCAATGTTGTGGATTTGTTTCTCATTAGAAAACTGGAGAAGAGCAGATTTGTATGGATAATTTTGTGAATGGTTTGGATAGAAATAATAATTAATAGGGTAGAAACACTTTTGTCCCATGCAGTTCGGGGTAAGCCTATATTTGGTTCTTTGAGATTTTAGAGGGAACCTTTGATCCACACACCTTTGATCCCATTCAGTTCGGGGTAGGTATTAAGTGTTTTGAGATGGAACTTTTCTTGTAACGATCCTAGCTTTCTTGTGACCTAGAGTTGAACGACCCTAGTTTTCTTGTGACCTAGAGTTGCTACCACGTACCTGAGATAACTTCTTTATGTAGAAATATTAATTTAAAACTACTCATAAAATGATGTCATGTTTACGAAAGGGATCTTAAAACAATACAAAGGGAATATTCAAAGTAAATTAAAATAAAGCAATCTATTGAACTAACTCATCTATGAAAAGATCTATGAAAATAAATGCAACTATCAAAGAAGGTTTCATGGTCTTTGAAACGATGTCGTCGTCAATCTGGTGGCCTCCAGTCCGGATAAATTGGATGTGTAGTACTTTCTTATACATAACCCACACATGAGAGCATGAGCTCACCAAGCGGGCTTGCACACCCCCTAGGCCTGCTGGTCGGGCTAGTTAACTGTATATGAATGTTCGGAGGTACAACAGTCGTCGTGTTGTGCATCATGTCAAGTATGATGGTCATCTCATCATCATAGTGTATGCGTCTGTACTCATCGTAAAAGAGAAAGTATCCTAACGCATGTGAACATATAGTATGCATTAAGTCCCTATACTTTTCATCTTAACCATTCATATATTACACAACCTTATACATTCCTCACATATTACCCATTCATATATTACACAACCTTATACATTCCTCACATATTACCCGGTAACATGCATGTATGAACTTTCATACAACTTTCATACATTACATCATTTGAAATATTACATAGATTGTGCATTAGAAAACTCTTCATTGTCAATACTACACAACCTTATACATTCCTCACATATTACCCGGTAACATGCATGTATAAACTTTCATACATTACATCATTTGAAATATTACATAGATTGTGCATTAGAAAACTCTTCATTGTCAATACATGTCGTAGCATGTCATACATTTCATTGCTAAGTATATTTATGTCATAATGCAACATGGCATACGTATTATTGTAACATGATGTATCATCATAATGTATCGTGCCATTCTTTTGATCTATAAAGGCAATTCTTTTGATCTATAAAGGCAATTCTTTTGATCTATAAAGGCAATTCTTTTGATCTATAAAGGCAATTCTTTTGATCTATAAAGGCAATTCTTTTGATCTATAAAGGCAATTCTTTTGATCTATAAAGGCAATTCTTTTGATCTATAAAGGCAATTCTTTTGATCTATAAAGGCAATTCTTTTGATCTATAAAGGCAATTCTTTTGATCTATAAAGGCAATTCTTTTGATCTATAAAGGCAATTCTTTTGATCTATAAAGGCAATTCTTTTGATCTATAAAGGCAATTCTTTTGATCTATAAAGGCAATTCTTTTGATCTATAAAGGCAATTCTTTTGATCTATAAAGGCAATTCTTTTGATCTATAAAGGCAATTCTTTTGATCTATAAAGGCAATTCTTTTGATCTATAAAGGCAATTCTTTTGATCTAATCGATAGTAGGGCCACTTGCTTGGTTTGGTTTGGTTTGGTCTGGTAGGGCAACTTACTTGTCTGGTCTAGTCTAGTAGGACCACCTACCTGGTTTGGTTTGGTTTGGTCGGGCCTAGTAGGGCCACCTACCTGGTCTGGTCTGGCCTGGTTGACCGCCTACCTGGACTGGCCTGGCCGACCGCCTACCTGGACTGGCCTGGCCGACCGCCTACCTGGTCTGGCCTGGCCGACCGCCTACCTGGCCTGGCCTGGCCGACCGCCTACCTGGCCTGGCCTGCCGACCGCCTACCTGGCCTGGCCTGCCGACCGCCTACCTGGCCTGGCCTGCCCGACCGCCTACCTGGCCTGGCCTGCCCTGGCGTAAGACCATTTACCTGGTTTGGCCTGGTCGACCGCCTACCTGGTCTGGTCTGGCCTGGTCGACCGCCTACCTGGTCTGGCCTGGCGTAAGACCATTTACCTGGTTTGGCCTGGTCGACCGCCTACCTGGTCTGGTCTGGCTTGGTCGATCGCCTNCTAATCGATAGTAGGGCCACTTGCTTGGTTTGGTTTGGTTTGGTCTGGTAGGGCAACTTACTTGTCTGGTCTAGTCTAGTAGGACCACCTACCTGGTTTGGTTTGGTTTGGTCGGGCCTAGTAGGGCCACCTACCTGGTCTGGTCTGGCCTGGTTGACCGCCTACCTGGACTGGCCTGGCCGACCGCCTACCTGGACTGGCCTGGCCGACCGCCTACCTGGTCTGGCCTGGCCGACCGCCTACCTGGTCTGGCCTGGCCGACCGCCTACCTGGCCTGGCCTGGCCGACCGCCTACCTGGCCTGGCCTGCCGACCGCCTACCTGGCCTGGCCTGCCGACCGCCTACCTGGCCTGGCCTGCCCGACCGCCTACCTGGCCTGGCCTGCCCTGGCGTAAGACCATTTACCTGGTTTGGCCTGGCCGACCACCTACCTGGTCTGGCCTGGCCTGGCCTGGCCGACCACCTACCTGGTCTGGCCTGGCCGACCACCTACCTGGTCTGGCCTGGTCGACCGCCTACCTGGTCTGGTTTGGCCTGGTCGACCGCCTACCTGGTCTGGTCTGGCTTGGTCGATCGCCTACCTGGCCTGGCCTCGTATGNCTGGCCTGGCCGACCGCCTACCTGGTCTGGCCTGGCCGACCGCCTACCTGGCCTGGCCTGGCCGACCGCCTACCTGGCCTGGCCTGCCGACNCCTGGCCTGGCCTCGTATGACCACCTACCTGGCCTGGCCTCGTATGACCACCTACCTGGCCTGGCCTCGTATGACCACCTACCTGGCCTGGCCTCGTATGACCACCTACCTGGCCTGGCCTCGTATGACCACCTACCTGGCCTGGCCTCGTATGACCACCTACCTGGCCTGGCCTCGTATGACCACCTACCTAGCCTGGCCTCGTATGACCACCTACCTAGCCTGGCCTCGTATGACCACCTACCTAGCCTGGCCTCGTATGACCACCTACCTAGCCTGGCCTCGTAAGACCACCTACCTAGCCTGGCCTCGTAAGACCACCTACCTGGTTTGGCGTGGGTCTGGTTTGGTAGGGCCACTTACCTGATTTGGTCTGGTCTGGTAGGGCCACTTACCTGGTTTGGCCCGGTCTAGTAGGGCCACTATTACGACACATTCTTCACAACATATTAACATCATCATAACATATCATATCGTCATAACAATCATAACTAACACATGACACGTGCAGGGTCACTGAACACAGTCATCATACATAAAACAATTAATTGAACCAATGGTAGAGTTACTTCGTTGGTCTACCTTGATGCTAGCTTAAGATTGCTCTCTAAAACTTGATTCGGTCTCACAATCATAAATTAGAATTCTTCTAAAAAAATAGCTTATCTAATTTTTCATAAAATAATTCAACTAATTTTGCATACAATATTACCTAATTTTTCATAAAATATTATAAACTAATTATAAATAATTTAATAATTTAACTAATTTTGCATACAATAATTGATAAAATATTATAAACTAATTACAAATAATTTAATAATTTAATAATTTAATAATTTAACTAATTTTGCATACAATAATTGGTGTAGTTATTACATGTCTAAAGATAATAAACTCATAAAGCAANTTGCATACAATAATTGGTGTAGTTATAACTCAAGTTTAGAAAGCTTAGAAGTGGGGCTTTAACCCTAAAAAACCAAGCATGCAATCGCGGTCTTCAGCACCAAAATCAATTCATGCATAAATTTACTTTAATCACTCGTTTATTTTGTAATTACGTTTAAATTTAAAATATGTAGAGTAAGTCTTAATTCTCATGGATAAAAGGTCGAAAAGTATAGATAAAGGTCGAAAGGAATTATTTTTATTTTTAAACATAATTGAATTTAGACACATACAAATTATCCTACATATTTAACCCTACTCGTTTGAAGTTTAAGACATGTAGTATCTATACTCCGAACTCAGAATGAAAAACAAAAGTGAAAAAGAAGTGCAATACTAGTCAAGCTAGATAAGTATGCACAAATTATACAGCGACAAAACAATTTTAATATTTTCATTTCTTATTTATTTAAATGAATTCAGTGTCTTTTTGGTTATCATGAAGGTTATCCAGAATCTACTCCTTTAAGGAAAGTGGTAGCCTAGAATAAAACAGAGGGAGAAGTATAGGCAACATCAGTTAGGCAAAAATGCAACTGAGAATATTTTACTACTTTCCATGACTACACAAAAGATTAGCACCAATATCTAACTTCTCTTTTAATTCAAAATATTTTAAACTAATATGCCTAAAACTGTGAATTAAAAAACACATGCGTATGATTCTCTTAAGAATTTAAAATTCATAAACTCCAAACTCGAACCCAATTCTTTGGTTTAATTATTCGTATTAAATGGGACGTCACAAAACGGAAAGAACACTAAACGAATATACAAACACAAAAAGAAAACCCTTCTTAACCAACCAAACCGAGATTTGAAATAACGGAACAGAATCAATCCAAAGAAAAATTCACTTATAACTGGACATCAGTTCGGTTCCCAATTTAAGCCCAAACCAAGAAACCCGAACAAAAGTAACTACTATGGATTAAGAGAAATCTATCCAAAAAAAAATCTATCCTTAATTAGTTCATCAATCTACCTAGGAAGAGACTATTAAATCTTGAAATAATTTTCACAATGAGAACTAAATTATTACAAAATAAAGTTCGAACTACTAAATAGTTAGTCATTTTCATGAAAGTTTACTAAAAGTGGAACATATTTATTATACTTACAATGCATAATGCATTGTAATTTTGAAAGAACAAAAATAAAATCACAAAAACTAACTAACTATATATATATGAAATAACTACAAAACCTTGTGCTATTTCCTAGTAGTAAAAACAAACCATCTCGCTTATATTTTATTTTCCCAACACAAGGAATCGGATGGTCTCCATTTCCATAAGCTACCATCATCGAATGATGGAACTCGACGGCCCATGATTCGTCAAATGGAAACAAATTCCCTCCCTTCCGGAATACAACTTTCATTGTTCTTAATTCTACTTTCCTCAAAGGAAACGAAGGTCACAAAATTTCAGGAAACTTGACCTCGTTTTGTGGGGAATCCAACAGTCATATGAGAATTAACATAAGAATCCAACTAACTAACAGTTCGCTACTTCTTTCCCTCTTTCTTTTGTTACGTTCTTCCTTCCTAGAAATTTACTCAGAAAACGGATCTATTAATTGAACCAAACACTAATTACGCAGTTCAAAGGTTATCATCATCTCTCTATTTTCCCTTTTTTGCTTCTTTTGGCAGAAGCAGATCATGGATTAAAAACAAAGTTCTACTAATTCAGTTTTTTTTTTCTTTCTTTTCATGAGAAAAGTTCTAACAGTTCAGTTATTGTACATGGATTAGAATCAGAGTTTTATATCAAAACTAGAGTTATTATCTGTCACTGTTTTCTATGGACTGAAGCAACCAAACGGAAACCAATTAACTTCAACGAATATCAATAGACTTTATGATACACAAAAACATTAGCCGAAATTAACAATCAAGCTTATGCTCCTCAGTCCTCAACTTCGTAAGCGAAAGACAGAGGAGAATGAGAATCATGGTTCAGACAGTCCAGATCCATTAATTTCTAATTCGGTCACGCAGATAAATCAAAACTAGCAACAAAAAGCTAAAACTCCGATTATGAAAAATGCGAACGGTTAAATTAACTTCGCCCTATATCGAAAGTAAGAGGAAATCCGTACCTGAGATCTGGAGAAAGGCAAGAATCCAAGCAATCTTCACCACGGTTTCCGATTCAGTTGATGCAAGGCGGGATCCAATTCGCCCAAACATTTCCCGAACAACAACACCACGCGGCCGCAAAGAAATTAAACAAAAAAAAAAAAGCTAGAAGCAGAGAAGAACAAAAAGGAAGGTGAAGAAAGGCCGGCCGCCGGCAAACACAAACCGTACGCAGAGCGAAGCAGTTCCCGACCTGCACCAAGCGAATTAGAGACCGCCGGTGTTGTAACTGAAAGGAAACAACGCGGAGCGATTTCCGGCAAAGCTTCTCGCCTCTACCACTGCCGCCGCCGCCGCGGCGTACGCGTGCAGCGACGGTTAGCTGAAGTAAGCGGAGAGAGGACGTAGACTAAACCCTATGCACTGCGAAAAGAAACTTAGACAGTTCAGGAGTATTTATTGCACTAGAATCGAAGACGATGATGACACGTGGCCATTCTGAGAAGCCGCGTCGATCCAACGGCTCGATAGGCTTCAAAAATTGGGGTCCACCGGCACTAATTGATGTGAGGTACAGTGACCTCATGTGTAAGCTCCTTCACAGCTCCAACATCTCCATTAAAAAAATTTCTAATTGTTTTGTAAATATAAATTTACAATTCCATAATAATTAGTTCTATTAAACAGCTTTTAAAATTTGGTCATAAATTTCTTTTAAAATAAAAAGATAAAACCCGCCATAAATTATTAAGAAATAATAAATACAAATTTAAAAAATAAAAACGAAGCGGAATTTGAAGCAATGTTTCCACTTTCCATCCCAATCATAAAAGCTTCTTCACAAAAGTAGAGAGGCAACAAATAACCAAACTTCACCTTATCCAATATTTTTTGCCATTAAATATTTAACTCTTCTTTGGAGCTTATCATAAAATCCAAAATTGTTGTTAGGAACTACTTTATACGCCTCCTAAAACCCTACCTTCTTTCTTACCTTCCAATGGTAAATTATACCGAAATTATACCTGAAAAGGCTTTAAAAAATTAAATTTTAAAAGCCACTGACTATACTAATAAGATGAGCCTTTTTTATTGGTGGCTCAGTCATAAGAACTTCATTGTTGAACATATTTACTTGAAATAATTATATATTTGGTGACCACCTAGAAATTTCCACATGTGAGTGATGACCAAACATATTAGAAGCACTCGTGTTAATACTAAGTATGAGGCGTTAAATTTGGTCAACATATCGTCTCGATTATGATGAAAGTGTAAAATTTTGGGTCCTTAGCAATGTATTTGAAGATGTCCAAAGTTTATTTGATTCAATTGTAATTGGAACCAAAAACCATTGTGTGGAGGAAAGTTTTAAATTTGTGAAAAATATTCCTAGATTTTATTTTATTTTTTTCGAAATTTTAATGGCTTAGTTTTTAAGTTAGATAGTTAGGAGTGGGTTTGAAAATTTTAATTTGTTAATCAATTTAAAGTTTTGTTAATCAATCACATTTTTTATGCTCAAAATTAGGATTTGAAATTTAATGAAAAATGTTCCATTTATAAGTAAAGAATTTAATAGATGAGTCCATTCTTATCCTAAGTTTTCTATTTCAACGGATTAAAATCTTAGGTTAGATTCTACCTATTTATTTCTTCTAAAATTCTTGTCAATTAATTAAATATTATATGCTATAATAAGAAACTTAATTAAAACTTTTTAAACAATAATGACAAGATTAAAAACCAATTCAAATCAATCAAAATGGATAAAATCAACTAAAATCAAACTATTTTGGCCAAAAACCAATCAATTAATCTAACTAAAATTAAATAAAAAAATTCAAAATTAGTAAGGGCCCAAGTCCAATGGTTCTTTTCTCCTATAGATGTTGGACCCACCAAATTCATTTTCCTTTGGGCCAACGTCTTTGTGCAAGCGTCCTTACTGAAACACCGGTTCGGTGTTTGGTTCTGATACCAACTGACACACCGTTCGATATCTAGCTCTGATACTATTTGTGGTGTGTCAGCTTCCTTACTAGCACCCCACCCGGTGTTCTAACTCTGATATCATTTGTGGTGTGCCTAACTCTAGTACCATTTGTAACGGCCCAAGTCCATCGCTAGTCGATATTGTCTTTTTTTCGGCTTTTCTTTCCGGGCTTTTCCCAAGGCTTTAAAGGGTACTATAAGTTTTACACACCCTTATAAAGTTATAAAGGGTGTTTCCCTCACTTCCAAAACTGAGGTGGAACCTTACCAATCATATCAGAATTATAAATTAAAAAGCTAAATAAGAGTTCTTCAAAAATTATAATTAAGAAAAAAAGAAAAAAAAAAGCTACAGTATACGAATCGTACATTTTCCAAGAAACAGAAGGAAAATGTCTCATGAAATTATTTGAAATTTTTATTTCCGCTAATCCAAATTGGTTTGAAATGGAGGAAAAGGATGATCCTAAAGAACAGGGGAGAAATTATTTAGCTCTGGAGCTGCAAGGCGGACTGAAGTAAGTTCCATTAGAAGGATGAAATTTAAGCACGCAATGAAGATGGCACCTGTACTTAACAGATCCAAGCAATCCAACGCGCCATTGAACTCTCGTATCCCCGATCAAATCGAACCGGCTCACATCCGACTTCAACGCGTAATCCACTTCCTCCATCTGCTCCGGCGTCAGAGGAATCGAATTCGAAGGCACTACGTAAGGCAGCATCAGAGAACTGTTCTTCCTCACATCGAAATCCCTCGCCACGAGCTGCGCGATCTTAATCCCTAGGAAATGGAGGAAGAAACTCGTATCGGAGAAACTCGCATGCGCTTTCGCGTTATCGTTCTCCGCCTTCACCACCACCGTCAATTGAACTTCCAGACGCCCGGCGATGTCGTTCTGGAAGTTATCGAGATGAGCGTCGATAACGCCGATCATCGGAACCCTAGGGTGGATCACTAGGTAACCGATGAAGATGACGATGCCTCCGATTATGACGGCGATCGAAACTACAGTACAGAGCAGGGCGGCGAGCCAAACGAGAGGATGAGTGCGGCGCTTTGCGTCGGAGATCAGTTTCGGTGGCATTGGGCGGTTGGAGATTGGGGATTTCGTGAGGCCGTCAACATCCGGCGGCGATTTTTCTTCGAAATTATGAGGTAATTTGACTCTGCTTTTGAATTGAGGGATTTAGGTATTTGATTTTTGTTTAAATTTATTTTGTGGAATTCGAAGTTCAATCTGCTGGGGAAGGTTTTGGTATCTCTACCTTTCCCGGTTGCAAAGCATTTGAATTCCGAGAAACAAAACTCCCTGTTGTGATACCGCAATTTTTAGAGGTATAATGTTCTTGGGAATCTTTGCCCACTCACATCCCTCTTACTTTTTTTCTGTTTTCTTCCAAAGTAAAATACCAAACTTGCACTGCTAATTCCTTCCCCTTAGTTGCAAACTTGGATGACTATTATTCAATGTTAAGGAACCTATTACAAATGCTTTTTTTAAAGCATAATGAATAAATTAGATTTAATTTTGAAACTTGAATCCATTTCACTTGCACCAGTGTTCATTCCATTTCATAGCTCCTCAAATCTGCGCTATCCAACCCAAATTATAAAGAGTTGCATTGGGTTGAGTTTCGTTGGGTTAGATTTTTTTTTTAATCAAATTAGATGGGGTTGAATTTTTAGAAAATCGAAAATTTTGAGCCCGTCCATGGGTTGACATTTTGTTTTTGTCGTGTCAACCTGAAAATAGAGTTCCATTACTTTTAAGATTATATTGTAGATTAAGAATATTTAATGTTCGTAACTCATATTAGTGATACATCGTATTTGTGAAGGTTTAATATTTGAGTTTGGTGAGATTTTAATTAATAATGTAACATGTATGATAGATAAGTATAAATTTTTAAATAATTAAACCGAACAACTTAAAAACAAAAAGTTGGATTTGGTTGAATTGTGAATTGTATCTAGGTTGCTATGGGCAGCCAACCAACTAATACAAAAAATTTTTTGAAAACCTAAATTTTTGAGTTGTTTTTCTAGCTCAATGTATATATGCCTGTCATTTTATTTTATATATTTAATTTTTAGACTAACTTCTAAAAACTAAAATATGTTTTAATTAACTTTTCACATTTCTTTAAAATAAAAATACATTTCAATTCTAAGGGAAATCAAATAAATTGAGTTTAGAATAAGATATGGCTTTACTCAACCATAATAGGTAGTAGAATCTATGGAGCTACGTGTTTTTAATGAACTTGAGTGTAGGGAGAAAAATACAAATTAGACTCTTTTATAGATGAGAGGGGAGGGAGAATCTCATTCTTTTTAATGCTTAAATAATACAAACAATGAGATAACTTATATTCTCGAACATAGATAAATTTTATTTTTTATTCTTAACTTTTAAAATTTGTTCTAAAAAATAAATTTTTTATTCATTTTGCAATTGAGGTGTGTAAATCGATTTACGAATGAATTTAGCTTGTAAATAATATTATTGATGTCTTTAATTTTTACACATTAGTTCCTGTGTCAAATTTTATCATTTTTTCCATTTAAAATAAATATTATTGATTTTCTTATAATTTTAAGGTTATTTTGTGACAAAATTTAAAAGTAAAAAGTAAAAATTTTTATTGATGCTTTACCCTTAGGAGACATTTTGTATAAATTAATATCTTTTTAGTTTCCAAATGTTGGTAGAAGTAAAAAAAAAACCATTTTCTTTTCTTGATATCTATGCTAACTTGCACTAGCCATAAAATATTACATTTTAAATAAATGATTATTATAATATTAAATTTTGTCTTCGCTCGAGTTTGTCATTTTTTCTTACGATTTTACCATGATTTAATATTGTCTTGAAATTTTGTTCTTTAATTAAAAAAACATCAAATAACTATGAAATTTCTCTCTTATCCCTTCGTCATCTTCCTCATTATCTCTTCATAATTTTGTACACAAAATTAAAAAAATATTTAATTTGATTTGAACTCAAATTCATAATTTCTCAAAATTTAAACTTATATGAGATGTTTTCTAGACGTCCAAATTCTTTAAAATTTTGATCTAAATCTTAAGCATAGTCGTAAAAAAATATTTAAAAACGTATAAAAAAGTGGTCAGGTAACTAAAATAAGTTTGTATGGAGGAAGGTATGAATTTTTTTTCTCATCTCGGTAGTGCCTTTAATCATGGTGGTGTTGATTTTTTTCACCCTTTCGATAATTATATATATATATATATATATATATATATATATCTTTTTAATTTATGTCGTAGTTGATTAATGAGAAGAAAAAAATTGATACGAAAAAAATGAGAGAAAAAAGAGGAGAGAGAGATTTTGTATGTATTTCATATTTTTTACCCCGAGAGTAAAAATATAATTTCACTCCTCAATAAGGTAAAAGATAGTTTTTATTTATAGCAAAATCTGTGTATTTTGGGTTCGTTTGAGATTTTTTTTTTATTTTAAAAAGAGTATTTTTTTAGAAAAACTAATATTTTAAGGATGGTATAAAAGGAATTAAGAAGTAATTTTTGACAATTAATCCGACCAATAAGAATCCTCAATAGATAAATATCAATTTATACTCCTAATTTTAAGACGGTATCAATTAAAATTTTAAATTAATAAATAATTATATCAATTTTAATTTTAATCTTTTATTAAATTTTGTTTTAAAATTATTAATGCATAACTTTCACACGCGAACAAAACTTATTTAAATAATTAATAAAAATTAGAGAAAAATGCTAAAATCAAATAGACGTTAACAAATTTTCATGAAATTTGAATATTCTTTTTGTCAATTATTATTCAACTGACTATAAGTAGTTGGGAAAAATTGTTTTAGTGCGGCCCAGTGGGCCAATGGGCCGATAAAACCCCTTTTTGATAATATTTTTCAAATATTTTCGGTATCGACCCTTTATTTTGAAATATTGCATAATTCCCCCCGGCTTTCTACTCCGAAAATCTCCCGCTCGCTAACTACTTCAGATTTCTCGGACTTCGATTTCTTCCCTCACTTGCAGTTCGTCACTTCGCCGTCGCCGCCGCCGCGACTCTACGGCATTAACTGGAGTCGACTCACCGACTCGTTTCACTGGCAGCTGTTTTCTAATTTATTCCATCTGCTGCGTTGCTGTCGCGCCATTTCCGCATCGTTTGATTTCAGGCAGAATTTAGCAAGACAGGGTTGGGGATCATAGTGTATACAAGTTTTGAAAATGGATAAGAAGCACGAGATTGGTACGCCGGTGAGCTCCAGCCAGATCGATCTGAAAAAGTCATTCAAGCTTGCCGTTCGTTCTCTCCTCACTTCCTGTTCCAGGGAGGTAAGAACGAAAGTTTCTGCAATATGTATAATGTCTTGTTCATACTTTTTATGGAAATGGTGCGGAATTGGTACTTAGGAATGAGAATTAGCATTCCAACTGGCAATTTGGTCACGAGTGATTTTTTAGGCTACTTTTATTTTGAAGGAGATGGTAAAATTTCTGTAGTTGTGCTTTTTTGTTACATAATTAAGGAGTTCCGGGAATGCTTTTCGAGATTTACGACTGCGGAGCAAGAATATCTTCATCGTCTTTTCATTCAGGTACTAGTATGTTGCCTTTTTATGCTCCCCGCTACCTCTACGGAAAGCTGAGGTGAAAGCAAATTAGTATCATTTGGACGCAGTGTAATTATTTAATTTAAATTGGAGCATGTCGAGTTTATTGTAATACAGTTCTAGGACGTTTTCTTGCTTAAATCCTTCATAAGTTTCTTGCATGTGCAAATTCTGTACTGTCTTAAATGGTTAACAGCATGTTATTTGCTTTAGTTGTTCATAATTTGCATATTTTCTTATTGCTTCTTGTCTCCTTGGTCATTGGAATAATGAATTTTGGTGTTCATCGAAACTTTCAGGTTATAACTTCTTTGCATGGAAACATAGAGGTATATATTTCCATTCAAGGCTTTGCTTCAGAATCCATCCTGATAATTCCATTTCGGGAATTCTTAATTAGTAATGTGATTATGTCTCACCTTTTTCTCAACGAGGCACTTAATGACATACTATGCTTAGCTTACTGTTTTATCAGAGCTAGACACCAAGCGGTGTGCCAACGAGGATACAAGGCCCCAAGGGGGTAGAGTGTGAGATCCCACGTTAGTTGGAGAGGGAACGACGCATTTCTTATAAGGGTGTGAAAACCTCTCCCTAGTAGACGAATTTTAAAACCGTGAGGCTGAAGGTGATATGTAATGGGCTAAAACGGACAATATTTGCTAACGGTCGGCTAGCCATTCTATGTATATATACACATACAAACACATGGTAATGATAACCAAAAATTTGATTGCTTCTGGTTCTAAGTGTTAAGGGAATGGGAAGGGAAAATTTTCTAAAAAATATGTAAAAAGTGTTGAATAATTTTCTTTCGGTATAGTGCAAATTGGCTTCCTCAGCGGGATGCAAAAGCAACCCAGGCAACCACCTGAGAGAAGGTGCTTACCATAGACTAGTGCAGTCTCTGTCACCCATTGCAGTAGGCAATCACATAAGCTTGTCTCAAAATAAATCTCACAATAAGCTTCTCTCCTATTACATTGTGTGATCGTCAACAGCATTTCATTTTTAATTCTTTTTTTACATATTGCAATTTTTGGTCAATAACACTACCATTGTCTGAAATGTACAGGACGAGTTTGAGTCATTATGTGTTGAAACACAGGTAATTCTCCTGCTTCTGAGAACGAAATAATACTTTTTAAGGTATGGGCATGATTTCTTGGACAAGTTCAATATGATTACGGGGAGAACCTTCATTGAAACTATTGATATCTCAGTTTTGAAAAACTCAACTTAGTTTGAATGTATAAGATATCGGAGTCCAAACAGGCAATGGCGGGTTTCAATCAAAAAAGAAAAAGGAAAAACATGAGTGATGAGAAAGAAATAATGGAAATGGGAGTGTTGATCATGATGGTTCGCATGATAGTAAATGTTATCGACATTATGTAATGTTTCATGCTATAAAATGATTATCTTCTCCTCAATTTCCAATTTTATATGTTGGGATTTGTTTGAAGTGATGTATTGCTAGCCATTTGTGTCTGTATGCAGATAACTTTCCCTCTTAACATCGTGTCACTGTTCTGCTTGCATTATAATAGTTTTGCTTTATGCAGGTGGGACTTGTACTTGATAATGTTGAACAACTTTTGGAAGAGCAAGATCTAGACCCATTGTATTCCAAAAAGTAGGTATCTTCTGCTGCCAGGTTATTTTCTGGATCATATTTTAATGTTCTAATTAGATATAGGCTAAAAAGATATTTTTGGTCCATGAAGGTACTAACCTAGTTTTTGAACTTTAGTTTATAATAAATTAGCATATACTTTGTGACAATTTAGTTTTTAAACTTAAGTGTCAATTTCTTTTTATAATTTTATGATGGAAAGACTTTGTCTTGGTTGGTTATGAACACATTTGGTCCAAAACAAGTTAATCTATCAATATATGAAAAAATGTGATTAAATATTTACAAATTTTTTAATCACGTACTAAAATTTAGGAATTAACAAGTTAAGTTTAGGAACTAATTTTTTTAAAATCTTAAATATATTTTATAAATGAAAAATCACCTGAAACACTCGTTGATTATACAACGGTTAGAATGTTAACTAGCCTAAACCCTTCTGTTATAACATTTTTAGTGACATAGAAGTATAATTTTTTTGTTAAATTGTGACAATTCTGTTCGAGAATTTGATTGCGATGATTATTATAATTGGGAGATGGTGTGTACATTTTGCAATACATTACTTATGGCGTCGTAGGTACAATTGTAAAATTTTCTGTAAGTTTGTGGTTAAATGCCCTCGTATTCCCTTCTAGTTTTTCTTTTTTATGCAATGGGATGGGAATGGGGTTTCACAGTCGTCGGGTTTTCATAGCTTTACAGATTGAATTTCTCTTGAGTTAATAAATAACATGTAATGCAGGACAAACATAATGGAAATTGCCAATTATCTATCCATGACAAAGAAGAATGAGATCCAACACTTGAAGGACATGCTAAAAACGGTGAGCAACACTTGTAACTAATCAAACCAACTTAACTCATCTTTTCTTCATCAGTAAATCTAAATAAAGGTCTTCTCTAGGCTGAGGAACAGAACCGGCATGTTCAAGGCCGTATTGATATCCTAAGGAAAGGAGTGCAAGATGCCTCGGCCATGGAAGATGCTGTTGAAAAGGTGCAGTTTTTATTTGGTTACCTTTTTCCAACTCTTCCAAATGGATAAATAATTTAAGAATGCTGACGAAAGTAAACTTTGATTGCCTATCAAACATCAGAAAATCCAGAATGCTGACCAAACATGCTTAAACCATTGCAAAGAAATTCAAACTCACGACATAGTTTCTAACCTGTATATCTGAATTCATGCAATCTTCCACAGCTAAGAAACAGATGCAGAGCTTATGCAGATGATGGTGTTAGCAGAACGACCTTCGATACTTGACCGATGCTCCTCCGACTCGCTGTTGCCATCCCATGTGTTTACATCCAAGAATTGCTGTTAAATAACAAGGTCAGTATTTAATCTAGTACTAGATTTCACTTGGGTAGTTTTATGTGCCAGTTTCTTCAGCTTAGCTCAAGCTTTATATTTATTATTTATGTCACGTCTGCAATTTTACATGTTTTATTCTGTATAATTCATACACTCTGTATTGTAACAAAGAAATATTAAATGCCCCATCAAGCATCAGCTATGTTAGAACTCTATATGGCCCTTGTTTTTCTCCTTCACTCTCTCTCTAGAGATATCTTTGGTAGGCTTTAACATCCTCTTTGCAATGGAATTTGTACACGCAATTCATGATGAGTTGAAAATTTATGTGCAACATCTCATAAAGGACACCCTAACCATTAAGTATTTTTTGATGCAAACGTTCCACGACTGGATGCTTACGTAGTATATACATCTATATGTTAGATATTTATATGTGTATGTGGTGTAGGTGTCATTCTGAGCTCTCTAAGAAAAGGAGTGATTGACCTTTTTTAGGCAGGGTTGGATGAATTGGCATGTTTATCCACGAAATGGCTTGCCAATTAAATTAATTGATTATCGTTTGAATTGCTCTAAATTTATGTTATTTCTTGTGATTTAGCATGCTAAGTATGAACCACTATTTCAAATTCATTGAACTCCTTTAGGTTGATTCAAATATTTGGAATCAATTAATTAAAAACTTATAGTCGAAATTGATATATAACTAATTGTTAACTCGCTATAATATATACTTGGATAGCATTATCTCATTTAGGTAATCCATTTTACCTCCTTAATAGTGACTATCAAACAAACTAGTTTTTGAGGTGCTAAGTGAGCATAGCATTAAAGATAGCTAACATATTCTCTTGATATGAATGGTTTAAATTCGATATGGATGGTTTAAATTCTCGAGCAATTCATAGCATGGCTTCTAACACCTGTTGGTAGCACATTGTTTGTCAACTTTTATATTTTCCAAATTTGGTATTACTTGTATCTCTAAAGGATCCTCCATATTTGCTTTGCATCCCACGTGGCAAGGAGTCTTAATTAAAAGCAAGTGAATTCCTCCCAAAGAAAAAAAGGTAAATATAGCATTTAAGGATAAATAAATTAATATTTGCATCAATATAAGCAATACGATTAGAACCTAATGAGATGATTATTTAAATAATCTAAATTAGGAACAATATTGTGATGTGATGTGAGATGATTATTTAAATAATCTAAATTAGGAACAATATTGTGATGTGATGTAATGTGTAATTGAATCGGCAAATTTGAAATTGATTACAATTAATGAATGAAGCTAAGCAATGACAACGCATCAAAATGTCAAAACCAAAACTTGATATTCAACATGACGACAATCGGAAGAGATTTCATAGAAGGAAGCTCCATTACGATAATACAATTAAAGTCAATTTTATAATTAATACAATGGTAGATTTTTAAGTCCTCCTAGACTTTTTTTTTTATTTTTTTATTTTAGCGAGATCTTTTAGATTTTATTCGTTGATAAATATACACGTGTCAATAGTTTTGATTTGATGTACCAAGCAAGATATTTATAGAAGGGCGATCAAAATACTTATATAGGTAAATATTTATATACAAAATTCATTATAAATATTTAACATCTTTTTTAAATAAGTTTACGATATTTTATTTTTATTTTTGATAAAATAGAAATATTTATGACAATTTTGGGTTGAAATTGTCTAAGTTGTGGCCAATTTTGTTTATAATTGTTTAGATATGCATTGGACGAAAATAAAATAAATAATAAAACAAACTGTATGAAGCATGCAATATATATAAATATATTTTCTTATAAAAGGTGGCAGCCACGAATGCAAGCAAACCAAATTCAGCTCCTTTTGTGGCGCCACGTGTCTCTCTCTCTCTCTCATCATTTCATAATAATTTCGCTTACTTTCGACCATTATCTTATAATAATCTTACAGCTAGTAAGTACATCATTTCTCCAATAAATATTAGAATTTTGAGATTTTGAACTTTGACCTCGAACTGAAATAAATAAATTATTGAACAAGTTTCGTATCGGAAAATATATATTATTATCTGATTTTGTTTCTTATTTTGTAATTTACAAATCAAACATCGTCGATTATGAAATTTTGTAGTTATATTTAATAGGTCATAAACATTAAAACATAATTGATAAGTCGTTCAAATTTGTATATAGTAAGTATTAAAATTTTTAAAATATCAAATAGGTCGTTGAAGTATTTGTATGTTAAATTTTGTATTTATTATAATATAAAGCTTTTAATTTTTTTTTTTTAAGTGATAGGGTTGTAGATTTGAAATGTCGAATAAATTAATAAATTTTTATATAAACCATGGAGAAAAAATGAGATTAATTAAAAAAATTCTAAATAAGCCATTGAGAAAAAAAGAAAATATAATTATAATTTATAGTAAGAAAGGATGAAAAATTGATTTTATTTTAAAGTACTTTGAAAAAATATAAAATATGAAAGAATTAAAAATTAGAAATGATTTATTCATTTTAGGAGAAAGTCAACGGAAACAGCAGCGGTTAGTAGCTAGTTTAATAATTATTAGGGTAAATTATATCATATGTTAATTTAAATATTTATCTAATTAAGTATTTAATAAAATTCAAATATTTTTTGTGTTTAACGTTTGAATCTCCAATTGTTTTATTTATTTAGAAATAATGTTCAATTTAAATTAATAATGGCATCATAAATAGCCACATCATTTTTTCTTTGGCAATTTAACTAATAATAACATAATAAATAGCCATATAATTTTTTTTTCATTTTTAATTGTTTTATGTGCATTGTTGGTTTGTAAAAAAATTGTAAGTATATTCAATTGGCTAATAACCTCGGATAATCCGTTTAAATCTCGATTAGAAAAAAAAGACTCCTAAAGTCTTAAACCCTAATTAGATACTTTCTCATGTGGGACTATGTCATAACAAAAACCTTCCAAGAAAGATCGTTAACTTTATCATGGCTCAATTACTTGCCAATAAAATGTGTACGAGGTTGGGTAGGGCAATATAATTAGTCTTAAAATTAACTAACTAATTTATTTTTTTTGATATAGTAAAAGAAATATATATATATATATATATATATATATATATATATATATATATATATATTAAAAATATTTATATTAGGTAAGGACGGGGAATATAATTCCGTCCTCTGTCCTTGGCCGTATTTATCTAATTGAGAAAATGTTTCCCATTCTCTTGCTTATGCTCCATCAAAACGGGATATCTTCTTGTTCTTAGCGAGTTTTGAGTCTTGTCGACAAAATGGACATTTCTACTTACCTATTGGCTCTCGTTAATGAGATCAAATTAATTCTTACCATTTTCAACTTTAAGAAATTACGTTTCTCCATTTTCACCTTTTTTTTTTTAATTTTAAGAATTCAAACAAACAAAATAAAATTTGAATGATTCATAGATATTTTGATTTGAAAATTGAATAATTAAAGAGAGATAAGGTAAGTCACGTGGCTTTTTTTCATTGGAAACATAGAAGAATCTATTTAATATAACATTAATTTTTTGTGTTGAATAAATAATAGTCATGGGAAAGTCAAAGTTGAGAAAAGGGAGGAAGAGAATTAAATTCCCTAATTAATATATATTTATTTATTATATGTCGAATATTCAAAAGGGTTAGGGTAGATGAGATGATTTATTTCCAGCATTTTAAGTCAACACGTCATGGTCATGTTTGGCTGTCTGTTCATTGTTTGACTCTTAAATACATAAATAATAAACCCTTTTTTACTTTTTTTAGTTAATAATTTCCCCTATTTTTATTTCATTTTATTTCTCTTAAATTCCCAATTTTTGTATTTTCTACCTTAATAATAAAAATATTAAATCCCTCTAATTCTTTTATCGATCCATATTGTTACGAGTTTACGCATAATACCAATCAACTGACCGACCGACCCATCTAAATTACCATTATACCCTTGCATTTAGTGATGGGAGTAATAGGAAGAGAACTTATATTATAATACTTATTAGCCTTGCGTGGAAATTTTTGGTTACAACAAAATTGGTATGTAAAAGTAAAGTAAATACAGATGAGGACTTTTCCCCATTCATTTCATGTAAAATTTAAAAAAAAAAAAAAAAGAATAAAACTCACAAAAAATCAGGACCGTTGGGTTTTTCTAAAGTATATCCAAACTATAATGACTCTCTTGCGAGTCAGAAACTGTCCCCTTTTGCCCAAAAAACCATAACAGAGCACATTTCCTCTGTTTCTGATTCTTCTTTACCTCACTGATGCTGATTTGACCTTAGACAACAGTTTTCCATTGCTCTATTTCTATTTTTAGAAACTTTTTCTGAATTTTTCACTCAAAGTTTTGGAACAATCTTCGTATTCTCTTCTCTTGATCTTTTTTTTTTCTGGGTTTCTGTGTTCTTCTGTTTTTACTTCTTGAGAGAGATTTTAATGGGAAGCCCATTATGGGGAAGCGCAAAAGGACCGTATTGAATGCCTTCTTGAGCGCCCACTACACTCCATCTGCATAAATTTCAAGCCAACAGCCAAATCAATCACATGGGTCTTCTTGGATCAGATGATTTTGAAGGTTAAAGATTGAGAAATTACCGACCTGTACTTGGTGGTTAAATGATGGAGAAGAACGAGCATTTCGAGCTTGGCCAGTTCATTTCCTGGACAAGAGTGGGTTCCATTGCCAAATGGCATGTAGGTATTGGGTTTTTGAGGGACCTGTTTCAATCATAATAAACACAATCATTGAATGTTTGGGCTAAACCAAATTTGTGTGGGAAAAAGGAAAGGGAAGAAGAATATGTTCTTGTTTTTCTAAATGAAGTAAGCAAGCCAGCAATTAATAAATAAATACACTGTGCTCTGTTTCCTCTGTTTTTACCTCGAATCTTGAAGGATCGAACTTGTCTGGTTGAGGGAAATTTTCTGGGCTGTGATGAATGTTTCTGAAAAGAGGAAGAACTTTCCATCCTTTTGGAATCAAATAGCCTGAAGATGGAGAGTTTTTGAATCAGAAAACAGATGAAAATGGGTTTTGATTTCAGAATTTAACTTTTTTTTCTTGGGTTTGTGTTCTTACCGTCAAATTCTACATCTTCCACGGCTTCTCTGAAGGTAAATGATAGAACTGAAGCAACTCTTAGAGTTTCTTGAATCACCCTTGAAGTGATCGGCATGTTTTTGGTGTCAGCCCAGGTGAGATTATCATCTCCACTCTGTTTTTCCTTCATGATTGCTTCTTGTTCATCCTATAAACCCAAGAACAGAGGAGAATTCATTTCAATTTATTTCTAAGCTCTAGGAAAAGAAAGTGGAATTTGGGTTTTGGTTTAAGTTTAGAGATGATTCTTACAGTGACAGCTTGAAGAACACTTGGGTTTTCTCCTAGATACTTCAAGATCCATGTTAGAACACTTGCGGTCGTGTCCCGAGCAGCGAATATTAGACCGATGACGTTATCGGCGATCTGTTCATCGGTGAGGCCTTCCTTTTCACCCATGAAAGATCCAAGGAGATCGTTGTGATCGCGCTTCATTTCTCTTCTGGTTGAGAGGATCTTGGTTAAGATATGTGCTAGCTCTTTCCTTGCTTTCATGGCCTTGTGGAAGAGTGTTCCTGGCAGGTTTATCGGCATTGAATTGTACCCTTTTTCAAGTGTGTAATAGCATCGCTTCAAGTCTTCGAAGTAAAGAGCTTCTTCTTTTCCAAATATCGAAAGTAAAGAAACCTCGAATGCAAACTGAAGAAGAACAAGAAGAACATAATTAACCAAATATACAAACCATTCGAAAAAAAACCAGAGTATATGAATAAGAAACAGAGATGCTCTGTTTTTGCTCTGTTTTTACTCTGTTTTTAATGTAAAGAATTGAGGAAGAACTGTATTATACCATCTTCATTTCTTGGAAGGTATTGATCAATTGTCCATCCCATGATTGAACAGTGTTCTTAGCAATGGATTCGATACTCGGGACGATGTTTCGAATCGCTTCAGGCATGAATGTTCGAAGAACGAGGCGTCGTAATTTAGCATGGTAGTCACCTTGGTGAAAGAAGATGGCATTTTTGCCCAACATCCTTTCTTTACTGGCTGGAAATGTAGGCTTAAAGAGATGAGCTTTAGTGACCAACACAAACTTAGCAGCTTCAGGGCTAGAAACCATCACACAAGGATAACCCAATATGTGGGACTTGAAAATAGGACCATATCTGTAATCAAAACACAACAAAATCAATCAAATTAATCAAATTAATCAAAACCCATTTGAGAAACAAACCCAAAAACATGAACAGAGAGAGAAACAAATAAAAACCTCTTCTTCTTTGAGGCGAAGAAGACATTGGGATCTTGAGAGTAGAGTTGGAGGGTTTCACCCATGTAAGGCCAGCCCATTGAGCCCGGCGGAAGGGGAAGTTTCCGGCGAGCAGGGGCGGAGAATTTGAAAAGAAAATGAAGAAGAAGAAGAAAGAAGGCGGCGATGACGGCGGCGAAACAGAACATGTTTCGGAGTTGTTTGGTTTATGGCGTATGGATGAAATTGGGAGAAGAAATTAGGAGGGTGAAGAAAAAAGGGATTAAGAAAGGGGTATTTATAGTGTTTTGATGGAGTGGGGCGAGGAAAGAGGGAAGGAAACAAGCAAATAACACACACAAAGGGGTTTTCAATACAGCTCAAGGCGCACACACGGAATCTCCTTCCAGCTCATACTTCTCTCTCCCCTACCTCCTAAAAATAAAAATCATATCACCTCCTCCCTCACAATATAACTGTCTCCTAATAATCACCCTAGATTTAAACCCGTGTAGGTACCCAAATAACTACCGAGCACACACAAATCCGACATAATTTCACACTCAGACATAAACCCGACACACTTTCACGGTTCTTAGCTCATACGTTCATCAATCAGGCATAAACCCAATACACTGTTACGATTTTCCTCAGTCAGACATAAACCCAAGTCACTTTTATGAGTTTTTTCTCGTGGGGTTATCGATACAAAGCTGTCAGCTACATTGTGACGGTCGTTTACTTTAATTTTTTAATTTGTTTTTTAAACTATAGGGAGAGAGATGAAGGCAAGCTAAGAAGGAAAGGGACTAAGAGAGCACGTGTCCCAAGCCAAAAGGACTACAAAAATAGCGTGTGGGGGATACTTTAATTTTAATATTATTATTTTTGTTAGATAAAGAGTGGCGCTAGTGATCAGGAGAGGTTGCAATTGTAAAAAAATTAAAATTTAAAAATTTAAAATTTAAAATTAAATGTCCTTTGGCTAAGACAAAAGGGGACTTTGTATTATAAATATTTAACAACCTTTTCCATTATTTTAAATACACTCACTAATCTCCTCTTCCTTTCTCTTATAAATAAATAAATAAATAAATAAATAAACTCCGACCTTCTACTAATTTTTTTAATCAACTTTGGATAATAATATTCATACCAACAGCCCGATTTAAAACATTGACTAATTGTATAATCGTTTAGTACATGTAATCTCTATATGCGTCTTTAAGGATTACAGCTTTTTATATCGAGACATGTCTTTTCTTTTACTTTTTAAAAAAGAATCGATTCCAATATTAATTACGTGTTCATTTTAAAATTACCGACCGTTTATTTTATAAAAATTGAAGAAAGAGAGAGAAAATTAGGTCATGTGTTAGAAGTAGTCATATAATTAACATTTTTTTTAACAATATTAACCGTCAATTTTGTGTGAGATTTGTTAATTGTCTCACAATCTCTTCATGAACAATTTTAATCCCATCAACTTCGACCTAAAATCTTAGGTGCCCGAGAGCTAGTTAGATCATGCAACCAATTTTTCTCTTTTTTTCTCGTTATTATAAATCCGTTAAATAGAATCGATCGGCATTTGTACAGATTTGTAAAACCTTGAGAAAAAAATAATACCGACCCTAAAAATTTATAATTATATACTTTTTGAAAATTTTAAAAATTTATAATTAAAAATTTTAATTCAACAAACACCCAATTACTCAACGTCCCACAATATATAATTTTTCATCAAACCTTATCTAATTAGCATGCATGCACAACTAACCAATGGAGTTGACTTTTGCTTCTTCAATAATGAAAAAAAATAATTATGCAAATGAGAGAGTCAAAATATTAATTTATATAGCCCTAAATTAATTAATAAAATAATGATTATTGATCAAAAGTCTTGATTATATTATATTTACGTTAGGACATCAAATTGCATATATGTCACTTAAAATGTCTTTTTGTATTTGAAAAAAAAAACAATTCTTAAAAATACGAAACTTAAAACATTAAAAAAATTATTAAAATTAGTTACGGTTATTTTAATTAATTATTTATCTCCGAATATCATTAGAGTATTAATTTTTGTCCTCGTATGTCAATTGAGACAACTACGATTAGTATATCTGTCATAGTGAATAATATATGTATAAATTATTTGAGTAAGTAACTAGAGTATTCTGTATACGCGCAATTCACTCGTACACGGTGCTGCTAATAAATAGATGAACGAAAGAAGGGGGAGAAATGAAATTGATTTGGGGGAATTAATGCTAGCTCCCATCCCTTTTGAATTCAAAGGACATGGTGATGCATTTTGCCTTTGTGCATTAATGAAGGCTAAAAGCAAGTGTGTGTGTAGTAGTTGCATCTACCTCCATCAAGTTTGACCATGACCAAAAATGTCAATGTCTTTATGTTTGGACTTTATTGCAACTTCTTCCCTTTTCATTATATGAATTTGTGTGGAAAAAATGTCATTAGGTTTTATTATTGTTAAGGCCCATATTCGATTTGACTCGTTACGTATCACTGTCAGTCTCACAATTTTACAACAATTCTGCTAGAGAGAGGTTTCCATGCCCTCATAAAGAGTGCTTTGTTCCCCTCTCCGACCAATGTTGAATCTCACTAACATGATCTACACAGACCAACATGAGTCCTTCCAACATACTTTATCCTCACCCATATGCATTTTTAAAAAAATTTCAAGAGGTTACCTAGAGCTGCTCCAAACAAAACATATTTAACTATGAAATTTAATACCATAAATTTAACTTAAATTTTAAACTTAATTTCTAACAAAAAAAAAATCTATTTATAATGGATTTTAAAAACATTAGAAAATAAAACAAAAATGTGATTGAGAAATTATAAAAATGAATTTCCTTTAATATTGATTTATATATATATATATATATATTTAATTATTAATTAATTTGTGTGTGATAAAAGTAGTTAAATTGATTATTTAGGCAGGTAAGTTTTCAGGGTAATTAATAGGCATCTTATTTGTAATTTATTTGGTTGGTTCAATAATTCTCATAATTAATTGTCAAAGTTGAATGTCAAAACCTAGGGATACATGAAAATTGTAATTCTAGTCCAAAATGGTTCACATTTTTTTTAATATATTAATGTGAAAAATTTGTCAACATTAGTTTCATCTTAAAATATATTAAAATTATTAATATCATAGACTTAAATTCTTGAATTTTGAATCCATTTAACTATGAAAAAAAATTTAATTGATTTAGTCTATTAACTACAACTTGTTATAATATAGTTTTTATATTTGAAAATTTTAATAATTTAATAAATTCCTTAAACTTTAAATAACTTTTTCTAAAAAAAAAATTATTAGATCGATATTAAATTTCTTTACAATTTTACATAATTTAAGTTGCATGCTTAAAATCATTAAAATTTTATGATATAATAAGGAATCAATACGAGGGGAATAAGATTCGGATTACCTTGTTGATCGAATATCTCAAGGAAAAAACACTTGTTTGAGATTCGAATCACTCCACAAGCAAGATTGATCATGTCGAGCATGAATGATTCTACATGCAACCTAAACTACATAGAATTGCAAAGAAACTTAGCCATGGGATAAAGAACAGCACAAATGCTTTTTTAATAATATTTTCCAAGTCTACTTACAAATACAACATACATCGCTTTGTATAGCCTCAAAATGAAACTACTCAAGACATTCCAAGAGTTGTAACATTCATATTTAATGGCTATAATTAACCATAAAGTAAATTAAAAGTCTTAAAATACATTAATGAAATACAATAACTCTCTGTAATCCACCCAAAATTTATAATATGAAACTTTATTCTTCTTGGATGTGGCATGAATTGAAATATCTTTTGATAATTTCAACAATATTTTCTTCACATCTTCATTGAAGCATATTGTATGATTGATGTCTCTTGTTCATGTCATTTTATATTTTAATATTTATGATCTAATAGATTGCATATTTACGAGCGTTTATGAAGGTTCTTAAATTTTATGGTAAAGTATAATTAATTAAGAACTTTAAACAAAAACCATTAAATTAAGTAGAACAAATTTTTAATATTTAACCAAATAAAAACTAAAAACAAATATAATTTTGGTTTGGAAGAATTTGTGGGGCATAAAAGTCAGCGGTCATAAATGATAAAACAGTCAAATGAAATATATACACATAAATAAATAAATAAATAAAGCAGAAATACAGAGTTTCTTTTATATCTCAAGTCAATTATTACAGATTCATAAAAAATAAAAATAAAAATAAAAAAAGGTACAGAAATTTGTACAACATGAACACACCTGCTTATTATGTGCCAAATCCTGAGAACCTTAGCCAGTTGTCATAATTTAATAATTTTTTATTCTTTTTTTAATTTTTTTTAAATTTATTATTATTATTTTTTTTTTGTAAAAATAAAATAATAAAATGTTTGCAATGGATATGTACAAGAGAAGGAAATTATCCTGAAAGGTTGTATTCTACACTGCCAATGCATATAATTCATCCATCCATCATTTTCATCTATTTAATTTTACAAATTAATTTATTAATTATAAATCCGTGTCGATTTCGTGTTTTTTTTAATATTACAAACACTATCAATATTAATATTATAAGGATGGTTTCTTTTTTATATGAAAAGTCAACCTCAAGGTTTAGTCTAACATATCAATCTGTGGTTGTAACAACTTGTTCATTAATTCAACTGTTTCTCCTATAATGGTTTCATGTTCCTCTGTTGATTGGTTATTCTTCACCGTTAGTATCTCTTTTTCCAATTTAAATCTCGATGAGTTTACTAAGTTGAATGATTGAGTTTTCGTTCGATCCATTGTTAGTTCATTTTCATTTAACGATCTCGTCTTTTATGAAAACGATCTCTATTTGACTCCGTGTCGTTTTAGTATGAGGAAGAAGTGGACTCTAGAAGTAATTGGTCGTTTTACAAAACATTTTGTGAGATCCCACGTTAATTAGAGAGGGTGGATTGTGAGATCCCACGTCGGTTTGAGAGGGAAACAAATCGTTCCTGGTAAGGATGTGGAAACATTGAGGGAAATCTCCAAACAAAAAAACACAAATAGGGCAATATCTGCTAACTGTGGTCTTGAACAAGTTACACATTGATTTTTTAAACATAGACATTGTGGTTGTCGTTTGAGATACCAACGTTCACTTGTTTATCATAGAGCCTACCAGCCTAAAAATGGGTTGCGACGTGGACTAATCATGTCTGAACATGGACGATTGAAAATTCAAAGATGTATGTTATTGTATCATGTAAGTTTAAGTTACTGTTGAGACATGGAAGACATCTGTAAAGTCACTTATATTAGTTGTGGTTTAGATGAGGTGTGGAGGTAACAATATTTGACTATACTAGAGTGGACGGATGTAACTGAGTTAAATTTAAAATTTAACCATTTATTTATTTTTAAATTAATGAAAAGTAGATGGAAAGAATTTACTAAAGTAACTTTAGTTTTCAAAAAAATAAAAAAAAAAACGAAATAAAAATAATTATATATTAATTTGGAGGAAAGAGTGGGCGAGAAAGATAGGGTTACACCAAAGACACAACCAATTATGTACATAAAAGCAAGTGGTAATATGAGCATGATAGTATTATTAAATACATAATTTCCCTAAACCAAACTTTTTATGAAATCAATCAAGTGGACTTCATATTCTCTCACCTTTGCTTTAACAGATTTTCCTAACTTATTTTTATTAATTATTTATTAAAACTTGCTCATATACAGCTTGCTTCCCACTTTATATTAATTAATTATATATTATATAACACTAACCCACTACTACAACTTCTAAACATTTCTATTTAAAGTATAAATTTCTCCCTTTTCAATTATATATAATATCGATTTTCAAAATACGGCAGGGATAGATTTTTTCACGATGGCTACTACGTTGGTTCATCAGTGTCTTACTGATAACCTCTTCATGTTCTTAAAACGCGTCTATTAGGGAGAGGTTTCCATACTCTTATAAAGAATGGTTCGTTCCTCTCTCCAACCGATATGAGATCTCACAATCCATCCTCCTTCAGGACCTAGCATCTTCGCTGACACTCGTTTCTCTCTCCAATCAATGCGGGATCTCACAATCCACCCTCTATAGGCAAGTGTCCTTGTTGGCACACTGCTCGGTGTCCACCCCCATTCGAGACTCAACGTCCTCATTGGCATACCGCCCTGCGTCTCCTCCCCTTCGAGGCTTAGTGTGTCCTCTTTGGGATTTCCGTTTCAGGCTTCCACTCAAGGTTTTTAAAACGCGTCTGCTAGGGAGCTTGTAAAGGGTGCTTCGTTCTCCTCCCCAACCGATATGAGATCTCACAATCCACCTCCCTTCTAGACCCAGCATCCTTGTTGACACTCTTTCTCCAATTTATGTGGGACTCCTATCAAATCCACCCCTATCAAGGCTCAGCGTCCTTACTAGCACACCGCCTCGTGTCTAACTCCTTCGGGGAACAGCCTCCTCGCTAGCACATCACCCGATGTATGGCTCTAATACCATTTATAACAGCCCGAGTCCACCACTAGCCGATATTGTTCTCTTTGGGCTTCCTCTCAAAGTTTCTAAAACGCGTCTGTTCGGGAGAGATTTCCACAGCCTTATAAAGAATGCTTTGTTGTTCTCTCCAACCAATATGGGATCTCACACATCCATATCAATATAATAAGTCAACTAACGAGCATGGAGAATAGTAGAAGGTGAGCCATTGATGGGTCCGGGTAGGTAGTAGAGTGAAGGTGTAAATAATTAGGAGAATGTGAGAAATAGGGGAGACAAGGAGTTAAGGGTAGATTTTGGGCATTTTCTTAAAATTAAAATTAAAATTAAAATTAAAAGAAAAAGAAAAAAAAAGAAAAAGAAAAAGAAAATTTGTGAATTGGATTTGGTTGAGGAAAGGTGTGGCTATGAAGAGGGAGAAATGTAGTTACTTGGGTTACAGCTATCATTTTGTTTTTTTATATACTTTTTATAGTGAAAGGAGAAACAGATTCAGATCTTCCACTTGCAATAATTTTAATGNCCTTTTATATTTGTATTTTATTCCCTTTTTGTAAACTTAAATCATTCTCTGAAATATTTTAATTTTATTTGATTTTTTTTTTTTTCTTTCTAAAACATCATATATATCCTTAACTCCTTATCACCTTCAAAATAATAATAATAATAATAATAATAATAATAAATCACAAGTCATCGGGTCCCACTTCAAGATTAACCTGCTTTTTATGATTAATAAAGATTTATCGAACAAAATAATTTGAAAATGACATACGTAAACATTTTGAATTTGATATTTTCTTCTTGTCTACGTGACTTTAAAATTATTATTTTTATATATAAAAATGGGTTAATGATTGTTTGTTATCGTATGTATGTTGACCGACGCTAATGTGATGATAGTCTCCCATGACAGCTAGAAGCCTTTCTCGTTATGGCTCTTATATAATCTTTCGTATAATTATCGCAAAATTAAAGCGCATAAAATCGTTTAAAACTGGTCAATTCTCTTGCACATAGACAGATGAACATAGAGATGATTGCGATTAGACTGTATTACAAAGAGATAGTATAGTTCACCTCGAGGCTATATCATATAGTATAATGTAATTCTCATGCACGAAATATGTCATTTTTATAAACCTCATAGATACATATATGTAATTGTCTTGTGTTGTGAACGGTAATTTTCATACAGACATATAGGTTTTCATGCATACTGGTTCACTAATTTGAACTAGACTAGTCTACGTGAATAAAATTAGACTGGTCTAATTGTACCTATGGTTGGAGTGTGAATTGATCCCATGCGAACAAGTTTGTGCGTTGTTCGAGCGTGTGAATGAGAGAGAATTTTCCCCGGGCATGTAGACGAACAAGTGCTTCTGCTTTCTCCCTCCTTCCTTGGTTGTTAGCAGGGGACTCGCTTTCACTATTCTTCTCCTCCCTCGGTCATGATGGATCAAGCACAAATACCTATGGATGCAGCAACGAAGTTATATTTAAGGAATCTTAAAACTGAACCCACGCAATTCAACCCTAAATGATAATTAGTGGAATCGAACTTACCATCGATTGGATCTTGGTGCTGAAGTCGAGGTGGAGTATGAGAATTGAACGGTAATAGAATCCATTAAAATTAAAATTAAGACGATAATAAATAAAATAAAATTGGAAGATAATGATTTAGAAAATGACAAGTGGTGAATTATCCAAAACAATTTGAACAGATAAAAAAGTGAAAAGAACAATTAAAGTTGGCTTTTAAAATAAAATTAAAATAAAATAAAAATAATTGAGAAATGTGCTTCCAATAAATCTATACCAAAGTGCCTCTAAACAAGTTGCATCTTTGACTAAAGAATCAACCCTACAACTTCTTTTATTATTATTATTATTATTATTAACTAATATTCTAATTAATATTTTAGTGCAACTCTTCCAATACAAATTTAATATATATTTGTTTTTTTTTTAATTTTTTTATTTATATGGCACGCGGTCTAGAATTCCGACCACGATATAGAATTTAAATTCGATATTTGATTTTTTGGCATTTCCTTGTAACATGATCACGTTATGTAATTCTTTTATACCCACAAATTAAACTATTTTTAAATGAGTGTATACTTACTGACTGACTAACACCAATCATTTCAGCATTTTATCATGTTTGGCTTCTCATTTAAGTGTTTTCTAAGAAAAATTAGTGAATGAATGTGAAATCCCACATCGATTGGAGAGAGGATCGAAACATTCTTTGTAATAGTGTGAAAATCTCTCTTTAGCTAACACGTTTTAAAACGGTAGGGAAACAGCAAAACGTAACGAGTTAAAGCAGATAATATCCGTTAGCGGTGGACTTGGACTATTACAAATGATATCAAAGCCAGTCATCGAACGGTGCGAGACACTAGTCAGAATAGAGCTAGACCCTCTTCATAGTACATGCATTTTAAAACCCATCAATACCTAACAGACTAAAACAGATAATATCTACCAACAATAGACAATGAAACACTAAAGTATTAAAAAAAAAAAAATCAAAATATATATCTTAAAAATATGAAACTAAAGTCAAAATTAGAAGAACCAAAATAATAATTATTTATTATTATTATTTTGTCTCCTGAAATTACTCCAAATGGTTTACATTGGAAAATATTAAAATAATTATTAATCAAATTAAAAAATGTCGAATATTTTTATAAATTATGGACTTACTTAATATTTTAAAAAATTGATGATTGTATTAAACACAAAATTTAAAATTTAAATAGAAACAAATTAACGTAAACTTCAAAATATATAAATAAATAAATAAATAAATAAATAAAGATTGATAGTCTATGGGCCAAAAATCCAGAATACCAGAGAAGCCACAGTTTGTGGAAAACCACTAGAAAGTGCAGACAGAAAACCAGGGGGGGAGAGAGGCAAATAAAAGAAAAAATAAAAAAGTCTACTTTTTTTTTTTTTTTTTTTTT
>NC_036651.1:2656631-2680266 GCF_002806865.2 Cucurbita pepo subsp. pepo | reverse complement strand
AAATAAATAAATAAATAAATAAATAATAAATAAATAAATAATAAATAAAATTAATAATTCCCATCCCCCACCATTTCACCACCTCTCACTATTTTTCACATAAATGCATTTAATTTTTTCATAAATTTCTAACCAAAAACCATATACTTATAATTATTCAATATATTAGTTTAAAATGCTTTTTATGAGAGAAATTAATTTTTTTAAATAAATAATAATAATTAGAAAAAGACAAACCAAATATCTTATTACCCCACAATGTCATACTTTTGTGTTTTCCCACTTTCTAGGGTGGCAACCACTTCATTATCAACAACCCTTCATCATTCAAAATCCCATGTANTTTTTTTTTTTTTTTTTTTTTTTTTTTTTTTTTTAATTTTCTCGAATTATGTGAGGTCATGTAGACCTGCCCGTAAATTTTTAAGAGGTCCAGTTAAAAGATCGACGAAAATATCTTGATTGTTCAGAGAGTGATTTTAGAGTTACTGAATGAAATCATTTGTTTCTTTCAGGGGTGTTGACATGCAATGAGGCAAACATGACTAAGTTACATATCGTTTTCGTCTCTCCTAATTTAAATATAAATAATTTAAACTATTTTTTTATTATTTTTTTAAAGTGTAATAGTATTGAAGCCACCATTAATAGTTGAAAATTGAATTGAATGATGCCCGGACAAACGACCAAACTGAAAAGGAAAAAAAAAAACTTTGAAATTCAAACCATTTATTAATGAATTCCTTTTCCTAAGTTTGATAGAAATTAATATTAAGCTAATGAAACGGAGCATCTTTTTTGACCAAGGAAAAATCAACCGATACTTTGTTCAATAATTTAGTTGTACAAATTTGATTATTTTCTTTTCTCAATTTTAAGTGACAAAATGTAATTGATCGATAATATATTTAAATTTTTAAATAAAAAAATTATAAAATATTAAACCTATTTTAAATTTATATGACTATTTGTTCACGAGTATTTTCTTATTTTATAATATTGACTATTTAATATTTCAACGCGAAAAGTTATTCACATCAATCATAATAAAGAACCGAATATCAATTTAATTATTTTATATATATCTATATATATACACATTAATCTAAAAAAAATAATGGATGGTTGAGATGAAAAGATTTTATTTATTTATTAGAGGCAGGAAGAGTCAAGATCCCTCAAATATTGATTAATGAAAAAAAGGGATTTTTTAATAAAAAATAATAAAATAAAATAAAAATGAAAAGTCAAATGTACCTAAATATACGTGGTCCAACCAAAAAACACGTTGGGTGGGGCTTACTAAAATTACCAAAGGGTGTGGAAACCCATGCATTCTGGGACACGTGTTTAAATATGATTTGATGTACACATGCAGGTACATCTTGTGTACGTACGTCTGTCACAATAATTGAATAGAATTAAAATAATTGGAGAAAGTAAAATAAATAATTGAATAATCATTTACTGAAACTATAAATTAAAACAACATTAAGATTCTGAAATATATTTTTTAAACTGATTTTAAATATTTTCCTATTTAATCCCTTTTTTTTGTCTGTTAATTACCATTCATTAACGTTAATTCAACTAAAATTAGAGTAAATTATAATTTGAAAAATAAAATTATAATTTAAAGATATTTTAGAATTAAAAATAAGAAAATATGGGTGAGAGAAGTGAATGGATTACAGCGGGGAGAGTGTGTGAGGTTTTGGAGTCACGTGAAAAAAAATATTAATTTAATTTCTTTGAATTAATTTAATTAATAAATAAATTAATAATAATAATAATTGAGATAAGAGTAAACCAGACATAGCCAGTTGTATTGTATTACTTCCATTTCAATTCTCGTTTTTTTTTTTATATATATAATTAAATTAAATTATTAGTTTCCATAAATTCTAGCTAGCTTCTAACCTCATCTCATGTCTATTTTCAAGTCTCGTGTTCAATTTGGATGGTTCAACCGAAAAATATTAATTGATACAAAAATTTCATCGGCGGTTTAATTTCTAAATCTCGTCAATTGTCTTTGTCAAGAGAAAAAAAATACACGTGTGAGCTGATGAACAAAACATATTTATTAAAATCTACCATAGATAAGTTTTACGTCTTTATTAATTTTAAACTAATTAATTACGAAAGTTCATAGACCCATGACACGTTTCGTTCTATAATTAAGTTTGAATCAAAATCTAAAAAAAAAAAATTATTAATAATATAATTTATGGGATTATGCATGTGTAATGATTTAATATAATTTAATACAAATTAGAAAATATCCAATTTTATTAATTTATAAAACATATTAAGTGAGTGAAGAAGTCAACTTTGACAATAAGCAATCCAAAGATGGCCAAATTTATAATTAATTAATTAATTAAAATATTTGTTGAATTTCCCAAGGTGTTTGCTTGTGAATAAATTGTATTTATATTAGCCAATTAAAAGCTTAGAAAAGAGGTTGTTTTGTATTATATAAAAATAAAAATTAAAAATTAAAAATTAAAAATTAAAAATTAATGTACTAAAGTTTTGGATCGGGTGAAGTACTACATGTCCTAGTCATTTTGAAATTATTGCATTAAAAAAAAATATATATATATAGTTGACTTTTATAAACCCAAGAATTAGTTTAAGGGTTAGGCTTATGCAAACTAGGGTTATGTTTATTTGGTTAAGTCGTGAACGTTCGACTAAGAGGTTAGAAAGTCTAATCTATATCCCGACATAATGTTGATCTAAGAAAAAATAAGATGAAGCATAAGAAGGAAAGCTTGTGTTCGTTCACGTGTTTTGAATTTCAATCTATTTTAATTTTTGTACTTTAAATTGTCTAATGATCACCTCGAGATATGCACGGGAGCCATTGACGAGCACCAACCTTTTGTTGAGGCATGCTTATGAGATTTATAGATTTGCAACTACCCGTAAAAGAGGAAAAGGAAGAAGACAATGACGGAGTTAGTTTATATTCAGTCATTCAAAGTTAAACCTAAACTTAAACCGCTTTTTTATTATTATTAAAATTGATTAAATAATAAAATAATTTTCATGTTGATTATATTTTAACGTAGAATATTTATTTATTATAAACTATACAAATTTGTGTTACATGTATAATTTTAGTGGCTAATTTAAGTATAATTCAACTTGATTAATTGAATTTTCACCTAAATTTTGAAAAATGAGAAATTTTATTTTTAATTCTATACATAAAATTTTATAATTTAGGAACTTAATAAATATAATTTACATAAAATTTGATATTTTTGAATTTATTGTTCTTGCATAACCTTATAATTTTTCATCTCAAAATTTTTTAATCACAAATTAAAAAGTATTTTAAAAGTTAAAATTAATATAGATTATGATCCTAAAATGAGATTTTTCTTAAAAGAAAATATAAAATAATACTAGAGCTTTAAAAACGAGGTTTATTTTTTATATTTTGTTGTGAAATTGATTGAAAATTTTAAAATTATAGTTGACTTAGTTTTAAAATTTGATATTGTAATGTGAAATTTTGTCTAGATAATCATTTGACTTTTTTTTTTCTCTCTTTTCTTTGGCAAAAACTTTGTCAAAGTTTAATAAATATAAAATTAAAGAAAATAAAATTCAACCCATTAACTTGCAAGCTATATATGATTTAATTACACGGCCTTAATTTATTATTTGAATATAAATGTATTTATTATTTTTTAAACATGTGTTTGAAAATATTAGATGTTTCTTTTAGGATGGAAAAATTCAACATCCAATCAACTTAATCCGGTTAGTTATATATATATATATATATATATTATATTAATTCTGAGTTTTGAGTATATTTTCTATTAGGTTTTAGTTTCAAAATATATATTTTTACTAAGAGGTTCGAATTTAATTTCTATTAGCACCAAAAGTTTACAAATACTCGAGACTGCTGAATTTAATTTTCATTTGGTTCAACTTTTAAAATGGTACAGTTTAAAGATGAGTTAATATGGTTCACCTTTAGCCTTTAATGATAATTTATTATTAATTAATTTTTTAAAACATAAATTAGTTATACTTAAATAGTTAGCATTAATTAATTTTAGATGATTTTTAAAATTAATTTTAAAAGTTCACATCATAATTGTTTTGATTTTAAGTGACGTGAAAGTTAATACTAACACTAACGACTAAAAGTGAACAATCATTACATAGATAAAATAAAAATTAAACTCAAAATTAATGATAAAATGCTTTTTTTTTTTTTTTTTTTTTATTATAATTTAAAGACCGAATAGAAATATTATATAATATTATAGTGCATTTAGTAAATGAGTAATATTTTTTAAAATTAGATTAAAATTAAACATTTAAGAATCCCCGAATCCCCCGTCAGCCAAATAGGCCCAATTCAAGTCTTCCACGAACAGACCAGCGGCCCAACACTCCTTGTTTAGATTTGGGCCCAAAATAGAAATTTTAATAGTAGAATTTAGAATTTAAGAGTTTCCTTTTAATCAAATAATAAATGCTTATCCCATCTGAAGCAGAGTAATTGGACTACCCTTTTAAATTAGGGTCGACAAAATTCCTCCCCGGATGAATCCGGATACCAAGCAAGTATACCCCTGACTAATGGGAAGACCCCTTTATAATTCGGAGATCTGGATACCAAGCAAGTATATCCTGGCTAATGGGAAGACCCCTCTATAATTCGGAGATCTGGATACCAAGCAAGTATATCCCTGACTAATGGGAAGACCCCCTCTATGATTCGGAGATCCGGCACAAAAGGATTTACAATAAAAGTAAACTAAGGTGGATAGTAGAAACTGGAAACTGGAAAGATCCAGATTATTGATGTCTAGCAACAAGCAGGAAGAGTACAGAAGCCACAAACAGTAGTTAAGATAATAAGAGTAAATACGGTAATAATTCATTGTTTTAAGACATTATAGAGATTAGAGAAGAAGATGATACCCCACACTCTATACCGAGGCCGTTCTTGAAAGCGACTGAAGAAGAAGGCTCGGTGAAAAGGGATGGCAGAAAAATCACTTCCACTTCTTGAATTTGCCACCACCAAACATGCCGTGCTTCCCATGTTTGTGCTTCCCGAACTTCCCATGCTTGAACTTGCCGTGCTTGCCGTGCTTGAATTTTCCACCATGATGACCATAATGAGCAACGCCGTGGGGGTAGTGACCAGCACCATGGGCGACATGATGAGCTCCGTATGCAGCTGCTGCAGCGGCAGCACCACCAGCGAGCATTCCTGCTACACCGTGCCCTGAATTTAAGAATACTTGGAATCAGCACCTTTATAAAAATCTGCTATCACACAGTAACCGGGATCCCCAATCTTCCTGGTAGATTTACTTGAAAGAATTTTTGTTTCAATTGGGTGATTGTAATTCGGGATATAACAATTTCACTTAAAATTTTTAGCAAGTTACACCCGAATGCTTCAAAACAACTCTGATACATGATGACGCAGTGGGCTTCGTTAGATTGTATTGAAAGCCATAGTGGGGGGAAAATCGATCCCAAGAACACGAGTCAATTCTCAATGGAGAGAAAGCACAACAATTTCCATAACGAAACGTTTAAAAATCCTTCTATTACAATCTAAAAGTGGATATAGATAGCCTTAACAAAATAATTGAAATTACTATTAATCCCTGCAGACTAATTGACAAATTAATAGAAGAAATTAACTAAATAACAACTCGACTAAACTAATGATATAATAACTCTTCCTACTGATGTATGTAAATTGGATTAATACCTGAATGGTGTGGAGCAGAGGGTCCAGGATATGCACCAGGAGGATAAGCACCCGGAGGATAGCCAGCCGGGGGGTAGCCATGTCCTGGGGGATATCCTTGGGGTGGATAGCCATGAGATGGAGGATAACCTCCAGGGGGAGGATAACCTCCGGGTGGGGGATACCCTCCAGGTGGGGGATATCCTCCAGGATGAGGATATCCACCTCCATGAGCAACACCATGAGCCAGATGCGAGAATAAACCTTTGTCAGATTCGTCATGTTTATCTTTTCCACCCCCCATGGCTTATCAGCTTTATAATTACAACTGTGAAATCGACAAACAGTCATATTTATCATAACTTGTTACGGATATGAAGAAATATAATATCAAATAGAAATGGAAAAAAAATTGAATATTCGAATCAATGCAACTTCTCTATCAACAAACCATACAGTTCTAAGCCCCGTAGTAAATACTAAGATCACGTCCTTGCAGAACTAGTATATAGCGACAATCTTTCCCAAGCAGNAAAAAAAAAAAAAAAAAAAAAAAAAAAAAAAAAAAAACGTAAGGCAAAATCTTGCATTCTAACCTTTTAATATGAAAATTAAATAGGACAAATTAGAGACAATCTTAACATCTTAATTAAATCATTCAATTTTTTAATCTAAGATGAACTTTCCCCCTCCTTTCCTTTCTGCATCCTACCTAATCTACCGCCTTCTAAACAAATATAGTATCCAGCTTTCCGTAAGAGCGATGAAGACAGAACATGATACAACAATTCTTCACAAGAGACCAAGACTCAAACGCATTCGCAACGGATCACAGATCAAGAACAAGAAAAAAATCGCCAATTGTAAATTCGCTGTCTAACCTAAACAAATATTCCAAAATAAAGACAAACGCATTTAATATCAACATTCAGACTTCCAATCCAAACATCACCGCTCCAGATGGAGTTTCCAAGGATAGGACAACAAAATTCAATTCATAACACTAATTACAAATGAATTTCTTCATTAAAAATCCATTCCAGCTTATTTCAATCAAAAGATTCACCTATAATCACAAATTCCAGATCCGCAACAAATAAGGAATTAAAAAGCAAAGCAAGCATCTGCTACCGATACATATTGAGAATACACGGATCAAAACAAACTTCTAATCAAAGAAAACTCGTAAGCGAAAGCGAGTGAAAGAGAGAGAGGATTTACCGATCAAATGGATTATTTGGTTCTTCTGATGGTGAGAGAGAGAGAGAGACAGACAGAGAGAGAGGAGGAGATTTGAATTCTTGAAGAATTGGCTATATATATAGAGAGAGAGAGAGAGAAGAAGGGGAAGCGATTAAAATATATATTTTATTTTGATTTTCTAATTTTTAATTGTTCCTTTTCTCGCGCGAATGTAATAAAAATAAAACTCTACGCGGTCTGGACGCGTTCGAATATTCAACTAGCGTTCCTTTCGACACGTGGCGCCCATATATTCGTCCAATCCACATAGCTTTCTCCTTCCAAGATATTTGGTTTTTATAATTTAAATATCTAATGGATTAATTTAAATCATGACAAAAGAAATATTATTAATCTTTTATATTATAATCCCTTAAAATTTACCTGGTCCAAGTTTTACAAGTATTGTATTAATTTTTTTATATTTAATTTAACTTAAACAAATTAATAATATATATATATATATAACCGACTTTTTTAGAATTAAAAATATGAAGGCGAAGATTTAAATTTTTGACTAAAAAAAAGACATGAGTTTCTTAATACCTAAGACAAGACCGATCCATCTGACTATTTCATTTCCGAGGGGGGTTGTTTGGTGCAAGGAATTTGGGGTAGGAGTGGATGAATACTTGTGATACCCGTGTTTAGTACTAGGTTTGGGGAGTAGGAGTGGATGAATACTTGTGATACCCGTGTTTAGTACTAGGTTTGGTGCAAATTTTCTCCGACATCATTTATACCCCATAGACAAGATATTCAACTCCCTTAAATTTTGTTCTAATTTTGATATTTGAAGCCAAAAGCAATTGATTTCAACCCAAACAAACGAACAAAAATAGAACTCGGTTATCTCACACTTTCTTTTTGGAACATTTTAATATTAGATTAAAAGCTTAATACCCGAATTTTGAGATTTAATTATTTTGTTTCTAAACTATCAAAATTACAAACTAGTCCTTGAACTTTTCATATTTTAAAATTCACCGATCTACTAGGCAGATAATTAAAACTTTAGAATTCCATTACATAAGACCCATTATTATTATTATTATTATTTTGAATTTTTCATAAACCTAAATCTCAAAATTTAAAGACTAAACTTGTAATTTAACCTACTTCAACTATATAATCGATTTAGATAACCGTTTAAAGTGGGAATTCAAGAAGTTTTAGAGGCCTAAGTAGATCGGAAAATTAAGGAAATAAAGAAAAGGAAAAAGTAAATTACTAGAACAAATTTATTTTCAAATAATGAAGAAAAATCCACCACTCCATTGGATGGAATCAACTTGAAAAGGCCATCGAGAATCTGACCAAATATCACCATGAAGCCATAGAATTTTCAAAAAGAAAAAGAAAAGAGAACATAAAAATTAAATATCCCAAGAGATGCCGCCATGGAAGAATGATATTATATTCGCTGCAACTACAAGCTAAGTTATAAGTTAAATATCATTGAGAGATCCCTCTCGTTTAGGGTTGACCGCGCTCGTACCCATGGAGCCAAAAGTAATTTTATATGTTCTTTGTATTACGATCGATAGGAGGAAAGCATTACATTATTCTATATCGAAAGGTTGAAAATTTTTCGATTTAAGAAATGTTGTATTATTGAGTTTGAATATATATACAAATGTTCGATAACAATCGATCAAAATAGGATGGGGTGATTGCTATGAAGCTGGATATGAGTAAGGATTATGATAGATTGGAATAGAATTCCGACTTAGTTGTGATATGTATTAAATCGGTGACTTCTTCGAACAAATCAATGGTAACAAAAGACAGGGAGACCCATCGTCTCCTTACCTCTGTGCTTAACCTGTATGGAGGGTCTACCAACATTTGTATATGAAGAGAAGTGAGCCTCAAACTTCTCAAGTTTTCTAATTAATCGTTGTTTCCATTCTATTTTCACGTCTTTTTTACACATGACAACTTAGTTTTCGGTCGAGCCAATGAAGAGAACTACTAGATGATCAAATTTTCTGAAGACATTTGGCCAAGCCTCGGGTCAATTAGTCAACTTTGATGAATCATGTCTATAGTTAGCATGAGCGTGCTGTCGCACATATAAAATGAACACAAGAGAGTTGAGTGTTCGCCATTAGGCTAGTACCTAAGGCTCCCATCCCTAGTTCTATTGAGGAGAGTTTGGAGTGTGCTACAAGGGTGAAAGGACAAATTTTTCTCAAAGGAGGTAGAACGAGTCCGACTCGTGAGGAATTAGTGAGTCGGATAGGCCCCAACGGCGCCACCTCCTGCGGGACCACTCCGAGTGGCACCTCCAGTTGGACCAGACCAAGCAACAACCACTCCGATGTGGAAGGTGGCCAACAAATCAATGGTGATGGAGAGGCGAGATACTTGCAAGATTTTAGGAGATATGATCCCCGTGTCTTTAACCGGGGCCTCTAAGGACCCGATAGTGGCAAAATGGTGGCTATCGTTAATAGGGACAATCTTTCGCCTAACGACCAGAAGGTGTTGTGTGCATCGTTCATGTTGCAGAACAATGCACACATATAGTGGTAATCCGCTCAGGAGGTCTTTAGCCTCCATGAAGGTGCAATTTCAAAAACTTTGGAGGAATTCATGGAAACTCAAGACTGACGCTACTTTGGAGGAATGATTGCAACAAAAGGGGTTTGGGTCCAGTTCGAGTGGTCAAACTAAAGCGCCTAAAACAAGGAGTGACAAAGAAAGGTTCTTGAATGCCTCAAGACATTTCCAACTCATCTGATTAGAAAGGTTAGGTGGAATCGAACAGATTTTACACCCATGGACCTACCAATTGATGTCCATGCTCCAATCAACCAATAGTTGATGAGAGCCCGAATGACATTCAAGTGCTTACAAAAGTAATTAAACTGAATGCCAAAAGTAAAAATTGATGAACAATGCAGAATAGAAACAATTAATATAAATAATAAGATAACCATCCTTTCTTAAGAAAAGATGACCAACATATTCATTTGAACTGAAAAATGCCTATGCATTACACTCGTGAGAAACTTCTAATCTACAAACCTACTCTAAGGGCTAGGGGATGCGTTGGTGGGCCCACAAATTTAAGGACTTTTCAACTTTAGGTTAAGAAGTTGTTCATAACTTAATTTGATAGGTAAGTTGGCTTATCCTATGATATAAGTTTGTTCATCCCACAATATAACTTCAAGCTTATAAATTCATCTTTTATATCAACTAACCTCTACANTTTTTTTTTTTTTTTTTTTTTTTTTTTTTTTTTTTTTTTTTTTTTTTTTTTTTCTTCCTTTTTCTGTTAGTAAGACACAAATAGGTATATTCCACGAAAAGGAAGACAACAATCTCCTTAGACAGGAAAGAACAAAGAGTTGGAGTTCTTCTGTAACGGTCCAATCCCACCGCTAGCAGATATTGTCCTCTTTGGGCTTTCCCTCAAGGCTTTTAAAACACGTCTGCTAGGGAGAGATTTTCATGCCCTTATAAAGAATGTTTCGTTCTCCTCCCAACCGACGTGGGATCTCACATCTTCATTTGTTGCAATTCCTATAAAGCAAATGATCGAAAATTTCCTCCTAAAGGGAAGTTTAAATAATTAAAAGGTCGTTTTTTCACTTTGTAGCTCAAGCTGACAGACTGATGTTCAACTTCTTGGTTGTTGATGTCTAAGACTATGAGGACAGTTTAGAGCAGTTTTCGCCTTATTCAAAGTGATTCCCAAACCAAGAAGACGCAGATTTTAAGAGTTCCCATCTACATTGTCACAAGAGACGAGCCACTTGTACATCGCAAGTGGTAGACTCTACCGGCTGGTTTCCAACCAAGAAGCCCCTCAAAACTCTTTCCAAATTAGAAACATGAACCAAACACGTTACACAAATCCAAGTTACTATAACCTATTCCTTTATACAACCCAAACACATAATCTACATTTTTTAACACAAGACTTATTAAAATCCTAAGCCAAACATTGCCAAGAGGAAAAAGAAAAAAAAGAAAAGACAACCTAAAAGTAGAGGGCATAGAACAGTGGGACCATAGCAACATAATGAAACATGGGGTATCGATTCTCTGCTGCAGTATCTAGGGTTAAATTTAGACCACCAAGTCTTAATGGGTGCTTCTTTTCACTTCTTTTTATTTTTTTATTTTTAAAAAGATGCATTAAATATCAACCTGGATTGTCCAATTAAAAAGAAAAATAAGTAGATGGCCTACAAGAAACCAGAGAGAATCCAGATAGATTATGCACTCAAGGCTATAAATTTCAGGTCAGATCAGCAGATGCTATAAAGTAAAGGGAAGATAATCTATTCTTCCAGATTCAGCAAAGTATGCTTAATTTTCAGGTCAGAACAACCTACTAACGCACTTGAAATAAAGATGTCAAGAAGAACGAAAAGCAAAACATGGAAGTATCAGAAAGACACTTTCTTAAATCAGTCTTTCATAGATGAATTTGTTAAATGGGGCTCACCGGAAAGGCTGCAAGTTTGAATCCAACAAAACCACTGAGCATCTTCGAGCTCCATTCATCAACTCAAAAAGTACACTTCTGCAGCACTGACAGTGAAATTGAACAGACAAATGCAAGATCAAGATATGAAAAGCACGAGGTTTTTGAAGAGGAATGGAAGAGTAAAAGGATGTTACCAAAATGGCCAGAGCCTATCCACTTTGCCCTCGTCTGCTGTCATGCCTAACATGTAGGGAAAAGAAAAAAAAAGAAAATGATGTAAATACAGGACAAAGTTTAGCATGTTATTACCTGAACAAGCCATAGTTTAGGAAAGAAAAAGAGCAATGATTTCACTGTGGTTTTAACAAAAAAAGATGAAGAAAAAACAATGTAAATCCCTGATGACCTGATATCTTTTTGACGTTCCATTTCCATATTTCTTAGACTTGGATCATTGAATTGGGGAGAAAGAATTATGTTAACCCCTGCCATCCCAACTCTGTCTTTACCGTGTAATATGGCTTTTAAGTTTTCCTCCCAGATCCGGTCCTTTCCAATCCCAGGGCTCTGCATACCAAAGAACTCTCAACAGATCTACTATTCTATCCCAAAAAGAAATACACGAGCAAGCAAATATTTCTACCTTTTAGTGAACATAACAAATCTAAAATAAATGTGAGGCTAAACAAAGTTGATCAAGAATAGAAGTTCAATCAAGATAATCCTATTTTCAGGATGAAATCTAAAACTCTTTGCGCAAAAACTAAAGGGAATAATGAGTAATAATTTCAGTATTTGAGGAGTATGCCCTAAGAAGCACGAACACTTTAGTATGGCTAGCGTATCCATGTCTGACATGTGTCGGACACTTGACACTGCAACACTTGTTAGACACGTACCAAACACTTGTTAGTGCAATAGATGTGGTAGACACTAGTCATACAAAGTCAAAGTAGATCCAATATTTGTTAAACATGCATCAAACACTTAAAAGTAAAATAAATCAAACTAATTTTTAAGCATTTAGATATATAAACTCATTGCCTTCGAATTTCCTTCTAATACAAAAATGATATATAATTTTTAAAATGTATATTTTAATAAACGTGCCCTTGTCGTGTCAATGTCATGTTGTATCCGTGGTTCCTAGAGTTTGCCAATAGTTCACAGCAACATTTGTCTGATTGTCGGATTTGCTTCCGCCCAGTTCGAGATATTTAGGGTCTTCAAGTTTGAATATAACTAAGGTTCTCTCTTCTTCTATCTACCTCCCACTCTCTTCCTAAAGGAACTGTCAACTGAAATTCTCAACATAGTAGATCCACCTGTTATAATACTTTCGTTATCTTTCAGTAATCAAAATACACAGAAGGTCATCTGCTCAAACAAGCTAACCACTAAGTTAATGAATCTCTTTTACTTCTCTCCAATTCCAGGCTTCCCTTTTCTCCAACAGGCGTTTGTGAATTTCTGCACGGCAATCACATTCTCCCTTTCCTTTCTGAAATGCAACAACCATCTGCCACAAACCATTATTCTTAAAGGCTGAAAATTGTCCCAAAACATAGTTCAACATTAAAATTGGAATATTATCTAACCAATCATTCTCAGCCAACTTGTCCCCTCTCCACTAAATCCTCATTCACTAAGACGGAGATATATGAATTTCCTTAGAAAAGTAAATCTCCTCATTGTCGCATCTTAAAGCAATATGATACCAATACTAAGGTAGTGGGAACAGGAATAAAGCAAACCGATCCTTTATTAGCAAAGAATTTTGATTTAACTAATCTGATAAGACAATTAACATGTGAATAAGGATTTACATAATGGCAATAGCTAAAAGTCAGCAGTAGACAAGACAATTGCAACCGAAAGATGTGTTTGCTAAGAAAACAGACGTACAATACAACTGATCAAAGTGATGTATTAACGTCAAGACAACAGATTACAGAATGAAAGACAAGATGAACACGAGCAATAACAGCAGTGATACTTATACATCAGTACAAACTGGAAAGTAAAAGAAAAGGAGTCCGATCATAAAGAACGGGAAGCAGAAGGTAGAAAGTAGCACTATAAACTCAAAAATCGAACCAAATACATTCAATATATTAGATTTTCTTCATCGGAATATCATTACATTAAAACCTAATTTCAAAAACTTGAAGAAAGGAAAGTCGTTCCCCTGAAATAGGCCAGGCGTATAAAAAAAAAAAAAAAAAAAAAAANAAAAAAAAAAAAAAAAAAAAAAAAAAAAAAAAAATCTCATCATTCGTAGCTTAAAAATTCTGCAAAATCATGAGAGATGGAGAGAGAGACCTGAGGTTGATAGAACTTGAGAAATTTAGTAATCAAGATCGGAACATCGCCGCGAGGAGCAACGAGAGGTATCCCGAGGAACTGGCAGAGTTGAGGTTTCAATTGTATTTTTTGGCTTAGAAGACGAGCACCGACACTAATCTTGGCAGGAGCCATGGATTTTCGAGATTTCTTTACCAGTCACCAGCTTTGATCGTGATCGGACCTTTGAATCTCAAGCTTATTGTTAAACATTTCTCATTTCCGCCGGCGGTGGCTGCCATGGCTTCCTCTGCAATTCCCCACTTTAACCAGTTGGTTAATGGGCCTGGTTTTGGAGTTAACCTTTGGTTAAAATCTTATTTTATTTTTGAGTTTTAGCTATAAATTAAAAATAAATAAATAAAACCAAATCTAGAGTTATTCATTTTATTTATTTATTTGACAAATTCATTTAATTTATGTCTAATCCAAATTAAATTCCCAAAATTGAAAAAAAAAAACTAATCTTATTTAATAATTATTTTATTTCTTATATTTAAAAAATCAGAATTATATATTTGAAAATTACATTTAAACTCAATTTAATAATTAAAATTTCTTTCAAATTAAATCTTGAAATTGGTGTAAATTAAAAATTTTAAATATTATTAATAAAAATATACATTTAGTATCATTTTTAATTCGAGCTTTACTGAGGGATAAGAAATTTATTTTAAAAAATAAATTAATTAAAATCAAAATCAAAATCAAGTTAAAAAGAAAAATACAATTTTAAGGAAAATGAAATTGAGAGCATAGGATTAACGCATTGTCGTTTAAGGTCAAGTCAAACGACATGTCGGTATAGAATCTCATGCTTACGTGAGAATGATTATGTGCTGTAGCCGTGCTTTTTAAGCTAAATATAATAATTATTATTATTTATATTCATAGAAACTTAGATATACTTTCTTTTTTTTTTTCAATTATCAATTATTCCTTTTCATACCACTTGCAATAATTGGAAACAATGCCTAAGTTCTCTTATAAAATATTATAGGGACAAATCCGTAATTTGCCAATTCATTAATAAATTAAAAATTGTATTTTCATAGACATTTTTATGTGTCCATAAGTTCAATATCGACATGAGAGACAAATCGACACCTAATAATAATAATTAAGAAATTTGAATTAGTTTAAAAAATAGCGAAAAAGTAGAGTATTTTGTATGAATTATATATAATTGAATCATAACGTTTTGTACATGTTGGCGACACGAACAAACGAACCATTTGAATGTATGGTCTACTTAGTCATAGCCAGCTCGTGTTACATTTTGTGTTTGATCAAACCCAATTTGTTCGATATGGAATCAATTGTGCTCTTCTCCGCTCCCAAGACATATTAGCGTATATCTTCAAAAATTAAATAATTTCGTGATTTTTATAATATCAGAAGTAGTATTTTATGCTCCGATAAAAAATCTTACCAATCTCACATACCCCGACCAAATAAATATTTAAATAATTAATATACGTTGATATTAAAAAAAAAAAAACGAAACCCATCAAACAACCCATTAAAATCACGTTGTTTGTCCATTCAAAAGAGAAAATAAATGAGTCAAATTTGTCCGAATAGGTATTGTTTTAATGGTTAACCCTAGTAGTAGGGATGAGAAAAATAATTATAATCTAGTTGAAAAATAAAAACAATTAATTCAATCTAAATTTTTTGAATTGGGTTAGTTGGAGTTGATCCGATCGTTTATTATTTTTTTTTAAAAATAAATAATTAGTTCTATTTATTTATTAATATTCAGTTTACAAATAGTTAAAAATTATTTTTAAAAATGGTTAGAGAATAAATAATAAAAAGTAATTATGAAATTAAATAATATATATATATATATATATATATGCTTACTTGTCATTCCACTCCTTCTCTCTCTATTGGTAGACATGGCTTGGTGCCTATGCCACCATTTCCCATATCTCTTTTCTTTTTCTTTTTTTTTTTCTTTTTTTCACGTAAAATATGTCACCTTTATTATTCCCTAATTCCCCATTTCTTCCCAAAACCATATTAATCTATACTTTTTACCTTATATATGTCTTTTTACTTTTTTACTTTTACCGGCATACGTTCCACTTTTGTTTTCTTCACAACTTCAGTAATTTAATTTTAGGTTGAAGATTCAATAAAATGACAAAATTAACGAACACAAATTAAGGTAGCTTTTAATTTTATACAATAAATACATCCCGATAAAAACTAAATACTTGAATAATTAAAAGGTAGATAAAATAAAAAAAATAAAATGCTTTCCTCAATTTAAGATTTTCTAGGTAGGTATGTTCCTTTATTATTATTTTTTTTTATAATTNAAAAAAAAAAAAAAAAAAAAAAAAAAAGTTTTATACCGGTTATCATCTTTTATGATATACTTATAAATTCTTTTAATATACACGATTACATTCAAATATATAAACATCTGACTTTGAATAAATTCTCTTATCTTATATCGTCACCTCTCCATTACCCTAAAACTCCTTTACAACTTGATTATTTTTAAAATATCCATATAAATACAAAATTATATATTAATTTTCTTTACCAGAAAAAGTAAAATATGACATAGTTGAAGATAATGTAAATAAAATGAGATGCAAAAGATCTTTAATTTTCTTGATTATATATATTTTTTGATGTAACTCCATACAAATTTTAGGAAAAAAGATCGTCAATAAATACAGATATGTTGAAAAAAAAAAATATATCTTCTCTGTTTACTTTGTTTTTCGCTCCCTAATTATGAGACCCATCACGAAAATGACGGATGAATTGTTTTCATAGTTGAATGCAGATCAAATAAATTGACTGATTTGTATTTTTCTTTTTACCCATTATTACTTTTTTTTTTTTCTTATTTCGTCCTTAGTAAACATTTTTATTCCTACATAAAAATTAAAAAATATATAAAAAATTGATTATTTTTTATTTAAAATATGATTGGATGGAGGGGTCAACGAGTCAATTAAGGTTGTTAAGCTTTAAAAAAAATGATTAGATACGGAAAGCTCTCAAGGAGATTTGAGACCACAAATAACAAAGTCGTTAATGAGAGGGAATTCCATCATTATCTTCAATATTTATAATTATAAATATTATATATTATTATTATAATTAGTGGGTAGGGCCCAATTGGACCTGGCCCACCACCAAATGATTGGGCCATTGGGAGTACTGAGAAAATGGCTGCATCCGTATCGTGGCAAAACAATGATGAAATACCAAATCCACCCTTCCAGTGCATGACACGTGTCGAAATCCTAACTCAACTCTCGAACTGACTAAACGACAAAGCGCAATTACTACAAAAAGACGATCTCACCCTCCCCACCACTTAGAAATGATTGTGACCGTCGGATTGGAAAAGAAAAAAAAAAAAAAAATCCAAATATTAAAATAAAAATAAAAACACAGATATTCTTATTGTGTTAGATTTAGATAAAGATATGCGCATGATATAAATAGTACTGTGGGCTTGGCCCACGACACTTTATAATAAATAAATTATTAATTAATTAATTAATATATATATTATATTAGCATGAAATGAAATGAGATCGTACGGCTCACAATTCCTCTGTTTGGTCCCCACCAATTTCTGATTTTGTTCCCACAAATATATTATTCTCTTTTTTTTCTTTTTATTTTATTTTTTATAATATTTTATTTTAGACTGAATTATGTCTAATTACGCTAAATTTTTATGAATATATTTTAAATTAGGAGACAAAAAATAAATTATATTCTAGCGATATAAATAGAAGTAAAATTTGGTGATATGATGACCAACTTGTTTATTCAGATATACCGAACTTCACCGACAATTTCTATTAAACAATATCAGGTATATTTTATATACGCTAAAAGAAAGGAATTTTATTTTTTAAAATTAAAAAATATAATTAGAATTTGTTTGGGTCACTAAGTTTGAAAAAGAGAATATATAGATAGCTTAAGAGGAAAATAGGGAAAAAGTGTGGAATTTAAAATATTTGCAAGTTGCATAGCTAATAGAAAGTCAATTCAATATAATAATTAACTTTTTTTAAAAAAATTTTAAATAAATTAAAATTAAAATTTTAATTTAAAAAAATAATTTTATTATTGTGACCCCATTTTGCCCTTTCATCCACTGCAAAAAGGGAAGCAATATTCATTATTATTTTTATAGACAAAAATCAGAATCAGATTTATTTTTTATTTTAATTTTTAATTTTTAATTTTGTAATTAAGGGGAGAGAATATTAAGAGTATAATAACCATAAAATGGAGGGGGAAATAGTCATATTTGGAATAATTGAGGGATATGAATGTTGAACATTACAGTAGTTTAAAGCATGTGTAGCTATTTGGAAGGGAATAAAAGAATTTCTTTTCGTTTTTTTTCTTTTTTCGGGTCGGTTAGTGGTTGGAATAGATAAAATTTTCGGACACGTCTGAAATTTCTGGTTGATTGGGTTTGTAAACGGAGTACCCCGAGTAGAGTTCACAACTAAACTTAACTCTTTATTTTTAAGGTGGGTCGGGTTGGGTTGGAAGGGTGTTTTTTTTTTAATTATTTTCAAAAATCATAGTTATCCACTGGACGTGTTACGTTAATAACTAAAATCTCATAAAGTTTAATATCAAACATTTACAAGCCAACCACGTATCACCAACATCAGTTACATACGTCAAATATTCTTAATCTTAAAGGTAGGATAAGGAAGGTTGGGTTGTAACCCTATTTTTGGGTTTATCAGGTTGATTCGACCAGAAAAATTTCAACTCATTAACCGACCAATTTTTAAGATTTGGGTTGAATAATTTGAGCGGGTTTTGATTTTTAGGTCATATGAATGCCTATAAAAAAAATTGAAAAATTATGTTATCGTTACTTAAAACGCTATTTCTATTGTATAATTATGATAAGTCTCAAAAACACTATTTCTATTTCTATCGTATAATTATCGTGAGACCAAATCTAAAGGTAAAAACAATCGTTTGTCAAAGAAAAAATTATTGACATACACTTTTACAGTAAATCAACGTAGAAATGAATAAGATCAGATGAATCATAAAATAATGCTTACAGATATTGTTCGCTTTGGTCCGTTACGTATAGTTATCAACCTCACGATTTTAAAATGCTTTTGTTAGGAAGAAGTTTTCACACTCTTATAAGAAATGTTTCAGTAATCCTGTCCAACCAAGGTAGAATCTCGCAAAATTCCTCTCTCTTCGTGGCCAAATTAGCACACCAACCTTTGATCTTCTGGTTCCATGCACCAATCCACATTTTGTTCCTTTCAAACTTGTTCTTTTAAGATATAAAGATAGCCCCTTATAAAGGTGACATAAGCTAACCCTAATTCGTAGATGGGTATATTATATATAAAAGAATTTGATTTCGTTTGATTCGTAAATAAGAATTAGACACGTGCGAGCGATGCATGTGGGCTTCTATGTTTGACGATCGTTTGGTTGAAACTTCTCGAAAGTCTTCCGAACATATGTCCTACTAATATCTAACCTGCCTTTAGAGTGTCTTTAACATATGCTCTTTCAAAAGTTTACAACCCCCATTTGATTTGCTTTTCATGCAAGGAGATTGCCTTAGTTGAATGGAAAATATTCTCTCTCTTAGGGTTGTCGTTTTTTTAGAACCATGTTGTATGGTTCGGATAAACTGATTTTTTTTTTAGTGTAAGAAATACGACGGAATATGAGGATTTGAACTTTCGAATTTAAGGAGACGAGTAAATTTCTAAGGTTACTCTCCCGAGGTGTTCCCCATCCACCTCGTTAACCCTATTTTTTAATACATTTTATTATTATTATTTAAATTTCAAGTTTTATATGTTTTATATATCGACAATTAAATAATTTTACGTTAACTATTTTGTTTATATTAGAAACCTGAAAAATCTATGTTTAAATGAAGATTTTCTCGGTAAAATTAATAATTGAATTAAAGGATAATTAAGTAATATTATATTTGTTTGTTTTTATTTATTTATTTCAAATTAGTTAGGTCCATAAAAAATGTTAACTATCAACTAAAAATATCTCTAAATTTTACATTTTTGTCTTAAAAATATTTATCTTTTAATTTAAAAAAATTAAAAAATTAAAAAAAATACTTCGGTATAAAAATATTTATTACTCTATTAAAAAAAAAATATCTTTTTAACTTTCAAATATTTACTAATACCTTGTAAATTAAATTAAATTAATAATTTTTTTTCAAAAAATACTTATAAATTTTTAAAAATTTAAAGATATTATTGAAAATTTTAAAAATAGACAATTTAGCCTATTTTATTTTTACCTAGGTAGAGGTAGCTATAGTTATATTGCATCAACGAAAAGACCAGTTCGACCCATAGATTAGCAACGTTGAATATATTTTAGAAATCAACTTCTGATTAAAATTAGGAGTCAGTCACGACCTTACTTCTATAAAACCCAGTTTATCTCTCTTCCCTTTATTTGGGAGGAGGGAAATCTTTACGAATATCGAAAAGATAGAAAAGATGTTATCGAAAAAGATTGCCACTCTCCGTTCGTGTTTCTCTCTAAATTTGAAGAAAAAAAAGGAAATCTTTCCGTTCAAAGGATAGACCCATTATTTGTCTTAGAATTATTATCTCTATCAAAAGTGTTGAGCTTTGTTTGTCTATGGATTAGATAGGACATGCTTTTCATAGCCATTTCCCCTTGTGTGGATTTATAGCACATCAAACACTAATTTCTCGATAATATGTGTCTGACAGATACAATGGTTTGACACGGTTTATTTTGGGTATAAAATTTCATGGCTTTGCTTTTGGAACTACTCGAAAAATGTCGTATTAATGAAGATAATTACTTGTATAACTCTCGACTCGACTGTAATATCTTGTTGTGACATAATTTTTTTTTAAAGGTAATGGATTAATAATAAAAAATTAAATTAATTTTTATTTTTTTTTTAAAGAAAACACGACAAAAAAAGAACATTAAATTTAAGTTTTCACTCTAAAATAAATAATAAATAAATAAAAATAATAAAAAAATCCCTAAAACAAGGCTTTTTGTGGAAGAAAAAGTAAANCTAAATATTGAATATATTTCTTCTAAAAGATCTTCCATTGTTAAACACGAGTGATTGAAATTCTTTACAGTTCCATTCAACGATCTTTTAACGTGACATTAAAAGTATGAAAAAGAATTATTATAGCTTCTATGACGATTCGTCTAGAAGACTCTACTCCCCATTACATGATTAGGTTTACTAGGGAGATGCTTCCATACCCTTATAAAGAATGTTTCGTTCCTCTCTCCAACCGATATGAGATTTCACAATCCATGATGTTTCCACACCCTTATAAATAATGTTTTGTTTCTCTCTCCAATCCACCCCTTTGGGATCGAGTGTCCTCACTAGCACTCATTCCCCTTTTCAATCAATGTGAGATCTCACAATCCACCTCCGTTCGAAAATCCAGTGTCCTCGCTGACACATTGCTCGGTGTCCACCCCTCTTCGAAGCTCAACGTCCTCCTTTATGATCATAATAGATCGAGTCTTAAAAAGGTTTTCACACCCTTATAAAGAATGTTTCGTTATCCTCTCAAACCCATGTGAGGTCTCACATTTATGATCATAATCAAATGACATTGAGTGGGTATTTATAATGCTTAGGACGTTACAAATAGTATCAGAGCGAAACCCTTTTCAATTATGAACCGATGAAACACATAATATATAGTTTTGATTATCTTAGTTTAATTCATAACATTTTATAAACCTTTTAGCATAAGAAAATGATATGATATTCATAAAATAAGATAACCCATTAAACTTTAGTCCCAACAAATGAAAAATAATGAGCTTTATTGAAAAAAATGATGACATTAATGAATATAAAATAAGATGAATGGAAGGCAAAATGAATGATGATTATGATTTATCAAGTTGAATCCTTTTTCTCCTCTCTCTCTTTCTCCTTTCCAATATCCAAAGTGTATCATAATTCAAATCCCTTTTCCTTCATGAGTGTAGTAATCATTAAATCTCTCTTTTTTTTTTTTCCTTCTTTTTTTTTTTTATTTGTTTATAAAATATATCGGACATATCGATTATTTTCAATCATTTGATGTGTTATCGATAGCTATATCGACATATCGACAAATTTCTGGTACCCTTGTTATAATTTTGACTGCCCAATAACCAGTTTAGTCCCGAGGTAAGGAACAATCAGTTACACCAAATGATGCAGTGGACAACCCGACAAATATACATCGACAGGAGCACGTACTATGATGGTCGGGACAAAGGGTTATGATCCTACGAAGGTGAGCCTCGATTCAAAAAGAATCAGGGCCAAACTAGGGTTACGAATTCTCCATCTTATTGGTAAGGGTTAAGTATAACGTCTCATACCCACAATTTGTATCAGGATTTAGAATATGAATTCAGCACCAATAACCCTAGAAATTCTCCGAACTACCCCATGACTGACTTCTTCATCCTCTTGCTCATCAAAAGAAAAGGGAAAGCAAAGATGGTGGAATCCCATGAGGAGGAGAGAGAAAGAAAAGAAAGCTCACTTCTCTCTCTTTCCCTCCCTATATATTTCCTTCATCTCTCCCACTTTCTTCAGCCATATTAACTCTTTTGTTCTTTCTCTCTCATGGATATGGCTGACCCTCAGAACGACGCCGTTCTTGCCTACCCTCACAATAACCTCAATAATAATAATAATCTCCACCAGCTTCCCCTCCTCACTGTTACTCTCAAGGTCCCTTTCTTTCTCTCTCCTCTCTTTCTCTCTCTCTCTCTTCAAATTNTCTCAAGGTCCCTTTCTTTCTCTCTCCTCTCTTTCTCTCTCTTAAAAATTTGCATTTTTTTTGTTCAATTTATTGTTTTTTTGATTTATGAGAGAACCCATTTGGGAAATTTGGATTTTTACAGTTTGAAGAAGTTGTTTACAAAGTGAAATTAGAAGGGAAAGGCGGCGGCGGAGGCGGCGGCTGCTGCGGCGGCGGCGGTTCATGGGGCGGCACTAGAGAAAAAACCATTCTAAACGGAATAAGTGGAGTTGTTTTCCCCGGCGAAATACTCGCCATGCTTGGCCCTTCCGGCAGCGGAAAAACCACCCTTTTGACAGCACTTGGCGGCCGTCTCTCCGGCAAACTCTCCGGCAAAATCACTTACAATGGACACCCATTTTCCGGCGCTACCAAGCGCCGGACCGGCTTCGTCGCCCAAGATGACGTTTTATACCCTCATTTAACCGTCGCCGAAACCCTTCTCTTCACCGCCCTCCTCCGCCTTCCCTCCTCCCTTACTGCCGACGAAAAAGCCCAAGCCGTTGAACGAGTCATCTCCGAGTTGGGTCTCACTCGCTGCCGCAACAGCATGATCGGCGGCCCACTTTTCCGGGGAATCTCCGGCGGAGAGAAAAAAAGAGTCAGTATCGGTCAAGAGATGCTGATTAACCCTAGCTTGCTTTTGCTCGACGAACCCACCTCCGGTTTAGACTCCACAACCGCCATGAGAATCATCACCACCGTTAAACGCCTCGCCGCCGGCGGTCGGACAGTTGTCACGACAATTCATCAGCCGTCCAGCCGCCTTTACCACATGTTTGATAAGGTTGTTTTGCTGTCGGAAGGCAGCCCAATTTATTACGGCGCAGCTTCAACCGCCATGGATTATTTCTCCTCCATTGGATTCTCTACCTCCATTACCATCAATCCAGCTGATCTCCTTCTCGATCTTGCAAATGGTATTTAAATTAAAAAAAATTTCCCTTAATTTGGGTATTTTTCTCATAAAGGAAAAAAAAAAAAAAAAAAAAAAAAAAAAAAAAA